>NC_056739.1:689911054-689944026 GCF_019279795.1 Protopterus annectens | reverse complement strand
CAATGGCAAATCAGTGCATAAGTTGTGTACCTACCATAAATGTAGATGTTGAGTGTATTCACTGTTGCAGTCAAATTCCCACCCACCTTCCCCCTTTTTTTTTGCTGGGTCTTATCTGCACTTCTCTATCCTATACAACCTTTTTGGTTTATTTGCTTGTAGATGAAGGAAATGTTATTGTTGTGCATGCATTTTTATTGGCATATTTTCAGCCTTCCAATTTGGGGGCACCTGACATCTGGGGCAAGAAAAACTTAAGAAAATGGCATCGGCTGCATCTTTTATACCCCTGGCGCACTGACGTCAGGGAAGAGGTGACAATAACCGACGCCAGACCTAGACTTTGGAATTCTGGCCGACTGAGGGTAGCCTGCCAGCAGGATAACCCAAGAATAATGACTGCAACAGTGAATAACACTCTAACATCTACATTTATGGTAGGTACACAACTGTACTTTCTCCCCTCTTGTGGGAGTGGTGACCAGTTGTTCCATAGCATTTGAGTTTGTAAATTCTAGGAACCGTTGGTAGGCGGTGTTTGGGCTTGAGTAGTTTTCCCAATCAATGTTTGGGTAGTTGAAGTCACCCAATATAATGGTGTTTGGAGAGACCTTCATATTTTCTAGTGTTCTCAGGAAAGCAGGTGGGGTTCCTGTGTTAGGAAGGTGGTCTGTAGCAGGCTACAAACTGAAAGGCAGTTTTACTCACTGTTAGTTGCACATGGATGGTGTCCGATGCTTTGTGCAGTGCCACTAACCTGGAGGTGTGGGTATCTTTGATGTATATGAATATTCCCCCTCCTTTTGTGGTTCAGTCTGAGTTTGTGGCAAAGCATGGTATGAAGTATAACCTGGTAGTGCTGGGGTGCTTTCGGGAGCCTTGAACCAGGTTTCTGTTACTGCAAAGATATCTATATTCTCCATACTGAGGAGAGTCTCAAGTGTATGCATCTTGAGGTTTAGACTTCTGGCGTTGAGCAGCATTACCCTTAGTTTTTTCTTTGTGTTGTCTATGGAGGTGGGTTTGTCTTTTGAGCCTTGCCTAAAAAAGGCACTATGGTGGAGGCAAGAGCCTTAGCCAGTATCGAAAACCCAGGGGTGACAGGTGCAAACCATCCCTTGCGAAGCAACGTGGCTTGTCGAGCATGTCATCCCAGGCTGACAGACACTGGATCCCCTTTGAATGACACCAATACTTTAGCCAATTGTTAAAATTGATCATTTTGTCTTTATACTGTGGCAACATTCTTGGTGAGGGCAAGATGCTACTCGAGGTCAGGGTCATACTGGCCTGGGCTACATGATCAGAGAGCTCCTCTATGTCTCTTTTCATGTAGTCCAGGAGGTGTCTCAGGTCATTCACACCAGCATGGACAATGACGGAGTCATATTTGTACTTGCTTTGGAGTGACCTGAGTGCATGTGTTATGTGGCAGATCCTGGCACCCGACAGGCAGCTTACAGTGACCTTCGCCTTATTCAGTCTGGTGAGTGGGACGTTATGTCTGACAATAGAGTCGCCTATGACAAGTGTGTTCTGTGTTGTTTAGCCTTAAGGGCTGTGACTGTCTTCATTGACTGACTTCATGAGTTATGTGTTACGTGGGTATTGTTGCATGGTTGGGGTTGCTTGGATGTCTGCTTTGGAGGTCTCTGCTACTTAGGCAGATTTTTGTTTAGAGCCTCCGAGTATGTTTTTGTGTGTTTGTGTTTGGTTTGCTGATGCGATGGGTCTATGTGAGACTGGATTTGTGGTGTGTGTGTGGTTACCTTTTCCTCCTGACCGGCTGTGCCGGTACTGGGTTGAGAGAGCTCAGCCTCCAGTTTGGCTATATAGTTTCATCTCTCACATATGTTTGAGCTTGTTTGGAGGAGGAGAGGGTGGTCTGTGTACATAAGGCAGTTGTAACATTGCCTCAAGATTCCCAGATTCACCAGCTGGACTGGGGAGTAGACCCGAAACTGGCCTTTGGACATGCCTGAAAAGTATAGGGAACTACTTATTGACTGATCAGAAAGGACCAATAGGGAGCAAGTACTTAATTATTGACTGATCAGAAAGGACCAATAGGGAGCAAGTACTTAAAAGAGTATATGAGGGTGTAGTACTTAAGTTTATTAGTGTTTAACTGTAAGATTACTTATATGAGCAAGTGCCGGGCTTATAGAAAGAGAATAGAGTGCTTATTTTGAGATTTAGAGCAGTTCCAAGGGAAAAAGTGAAGAGCAGACTTTGTGGAGCCAGAAATAGTTTAAACTCGTTTAAGCGGCGCTGCCCAGTGCTGCGCTATAAGCAAAATCGCGCAAAGCCGCGCTAAAGCGGGTTTTAAAGCAGGGGACTTGAAAGAGCTAGGAAATAGCCCAAAACGGCCAATAAACAACTAGTTACTGGGCTGAGACCACTCCTCCAGGGACAGATAGGCTGCTCAAAGCTCCCCACTCTCACTGGTGAACAGAGAAGCTTCCACCTATCCAAGTAAGGATATGGGCAACACAGGAACTTTTACTGAAGTCCGAAATACAGCAAAACCTAAAATGTTAAGTTGTCTATCTCACCTTCATTCTTGCTGGATGGGTTCGGTGCCGACCTCGGCTCCGACTCGGCCACTCTAAAAGCTCGAGAGTTGGTTCCACCGGCTCGAGGCTCCCCTTATATCCCACAATGCTAGGCGTGAGTTACCTCAGATCTCGTTTGCCGCTACAGCGATCGAGGTGTTTGGTTTCTACCGGCTTCAGGTGAGTTATTGTAGAATAAGTATAGTCTACTTAAACCCCTTTAATTTAATTCATTATTGTTATTTACCCTTAGTTTAGTGGATTCAGACCCTCCCTTTTCCTGTTTTTCCACTCTTTTTTCCACAAAGAACTTTGTTCTTCCCTCAGGCCTTTGGGCCTTTCCATCCCTTTAGGGAGTGTTTGTGTTTCTTGTTAGGGAACTAAAAACTTGGGATAGTATAATTTTTAGTTATAATTGTTTGAAATTTAGTTTGGGTATAGTGTAATCAGTGTGTTTGAGTGTGTGTTTGGTTACACTTTCCTTAACAATGTCTAAGGATTCAAAGGTCTCAGGCTTCAAGAAGTGTGACTCGTGCTGTCAGAAAATGTCTCTGACAGGCGGTCACACTTCTTGTGTTACTGCCTGGGACCTTTACACCTGCAGGACTCTTGTGCTGTATGCCATGGCTTCAGCCCCAGAGTCCTGCAGGAAAAAACTTATTTTGAGAGGTTTACTTAAGCCTGAGGTTCCCTTACTGTTATTTCGGCAAACCCTCTAAGGCTTCTAGGTCCTCGGCTCCAGCTCCTGAGTCGAGGCCTAAGGCTTCGAAACCTCCTTCTACATCGGCTCCGGCTGGAGCGATGAGTCTCAGACTGCAGCTTCTGTGGTTTCCTCGGCTCGGCTGGAGCGAGGTATTGAAATTCCTGTGTCGGCTCCGACTAGACCTTGAGCCGACATCTAGAAAAAGGTCCAGGTCACCGTCCCTTGGCTCCGTTCATTCGGCTCCAGCATCTCCCTTGCTGTCTGAGCGGAGCCATAGATCACTCCTCTAGGTCATCGAGGCTTTCGGACCATGACCTTCAGAGGGTAGTGAGTCGACTTCTTAAGTCGAGGCACTGGCCCAAATGCTTCAGAGCCCGACTCATCAGTCGATGCCTGACCCTGTTCCTCATTATGTTCCTCCTCCGACTCCTTTGAGCTCGGAGCCGGCGTTGAACCGAGACTGTGGTAGCCTTGGAGCCTATACAAATGTCTTCGGCTCCGTCGTGGCTCCGATTTCTTCCTTAGAAGAATCTCGGCTCCGGACTTCCCTCGTCGGCTCTGAGGGGTGAGTGGCATCGGACCCTTGTCCGACCCGCTCTCCCTCTCGGTGCTTCGGCGCTGGTGAGTTCGGCTCCGACATCGACCTCGAGCCATCACTGTCGGTGCCGAGGGAGGTTTTCAGCTTCTGGGAGGGGGGACCTCTGGGTCTGCCTGACAGGGGTGCGTCTGAGGTCATGCGGAGTGTGTTGGAACCTGGTTCAACTCCACAGTCGGCTCCGTCCGCCCCTCCTCTTCGGTGCCTCAGGTCAAGTCTACTCACTCCCTCATCCCAGACCGCAGAGAGCCAGCTCCTCAGGAATCCCCTGTGGGATCTCATCCTCTTCGAGGCCTCTCCTGAATTGGCAGAAGAGCCCCTCGGAAGAGAAGTGTAGAGGAAACACATAGACTCACCTGAGTCCGTCACCTCTGACACAGATTTAGAGGATTCGAGGGTTCCCCGTTCCCCTTCTGAAGATGTCTCCTTTGCAGACATTCTAGAAATCCTCAAACAGAGGGAAATTGGCCAGCCCTCAGCCCTTCGGAGGATGAATCTGTGTATCTTGAGGCGTTTGGCTCTCGCCCTTCCACCTCCTGGGTGTCTCCCCTTGACCCCCTCATGCAGGTGGTAGCAAAAGGCATGGGCGGCTCCTGATTCAGTGGACCCCACTCCCAGGAGACCCTCAAAAATTTATCACGGCACCAGCAGATAAACAATTTCTGACCAAGGGAGTTTCTGTGGATTCTATGGTGGTTGCTGCTGCCACTAAGAAGGAACTAGCTGATCCTTCAGTGCCTGTCCATCCACCTAACAAGGAATCTAGGTCTATGGACAGGTATGGGAAGCGGATGTTCTCGTCAGCGACCTTTGCAATGCGTTCGCTGAACTACTATGCCATTTTACTCGTCTTCAAAGGGACTTGATCAAAGAAGCGAGTGACATGTTGAAGGATCCTACAGCTGCGGGTTTTCAGGACAAGATGAACACTCAGCTGGCTACCCTGAACTCCATAGCTAACTCCTCCATGCGCCTCCTTTCGTATGCGGCTGATGGAGCGAGCAGGGCCGCAGGGACAGGTGTGGCCTTACGCAGGCATGCCTGGATGCGGCTATGCAACTTTGCGGACCCCTTTAAAACGTCGTTCACTAATTCCCCTTTCGATGGATCATCTCTTTTTGGTCCTCAAGTGAAAGAAACCTTGACTAGGTGCGAGACGGATGGCAAGACTCTTTCTGCCGTCGGAGTCCGTTTTTCTACTCCTTCTAGGCCTTACCCCAAAGGCCAGAAAAGTGGGAAAATGTGGTTCATAAACAATCTCAAGGGACTTAAGCCTGGCCTTTAGAGTCGGTTCCCGGCAGAGGTGGGAACAACAATGGTAGGCGTAAGCCCTAGAGGCAGGGGGTCCGCCAGAACGAGGACAATGGAGATACGTTCGCCGATGACCCCTTTGAGCATCCCTGAGGTGTCGCGCGACTGTCCACCTTCGGGGCAGTCGGGAAGATTGGCACTGTACCCAGAAGCCTGGCTATCCCTAACTCAAGACAAGTGGGTACAGTCCATCATTTCGAAGGCTATTCCATTCCCGTTCGCATTCCAAACCAGTCAAAAATCCCTTCCAGATGTTCCACCCAATCAAAGGGATCTTGCAGCTTTGGAAATTTCAAAGCTACTTACAAAAAGAGCAATTCAGCCAGTTCCAGCAGACCAGCAAGGATCCGGAATCTACTCCAGGTTCTTTTTAGTTCCAAAGAAAACAGGGGACTGGAGACCAATTTTGGATCTCAGTATCTTGAACAAGTCTGTCAAGAAAACAAGATTTCGGATGGCCACACTACAGTCCATCCTTCCCTATTGGGAAGAAAAAACTGGATGTGCTCTATAGACCTTCAGGATGCGTACTATCATATAAAACTGAACAGCCGCTCCAGAAGATTCCTCCGCTTCAGGCTGGGAACCAGTCATTTTCAATTCAGAGCCCTGCCCTTTGGACTCACCACTGCCTCCCGGGTGTTTACCAAATGCATGGCAGTGGTAGCTTCTCACCTGAGGCGTCAAGGATTCCAGGTGTTTCCATATTTGGACGACTGGCTCCTCACAGCTCCCACCAAGCATCTTCTTCTAATGGCCAGAGACTACACTTTTCGCATTTGTCAAAACTTAGGCATCTCAATAAATTGCGAAAAGTCTGTTTTGTCGCCTTGTCGTGCTATTACCTTCATAGGCGCAAATCTAGACACAGTCAACATGTCTGCGAGACTAACAGATCAGAGAATAACAGACATCGCAAACTGGTCTCGCTTCTCTTCAGCAGCAACAGAGTCAAAGCCAGGTTAGTTCTGAAAGTATTAGGGATTATGGCGGCTGCCATACCTCTGCTTCCATTAGCCAGATTCCACATGAGAATCCTTCAATGGATGCTCTTCACACAATGGTCATACCAACAACTTCCGATGTCTCACACCATTATGATTACGCAAACATGCAAGAATCATCTTCGTGGTGGATGTCTTCCCCTCAGCTCCTCTTGGGAAGACCCTTTGTTCCTTCCCTCCGGTTGCTACTCTGACAGCGGATGCCTCCCTGATCGGGTGGGGGCATTATCAGGGCAGAACTGTCCAGGGCATATGGCGACCAGGCGAATGCCACTTGCACATAAATGTTCTAGAGATGAGAGCAGTGCTTTTAGCGTTGCAAGCCCTTCACGACTCTCTTCCATCGGGAGCTCTAGCACTCCAGCCGGTCAATATGTCTGTAGTGTGGTATATCAACAAACAAGGCGGAACCAGGTCCTATCCCTATGTCGAGAAGCACTCAGACTGTGGCAATGGGCGATTTCTTCTCAGCATTTTCTGATAGCAACGCACATCCCCGGGAAGTCCAATCAAATCGCGGACAAGTTGAGCAGAGCTATCCTCATGCCTCACGAGTGGTCTCTGAAAGATTCTATTGCGAGAAAAATTTTTCTCAAGTGGGGTCAGCCTTGCTGCGACCTTTTTGCTACACCCCAAAACAGCAAGTGCAGAGATTATTTCACCCTATTCCCGTTACCAGGCCAGTCCAGCAGAGACACTCTAGTCCAAGTTTGGCCCGTGGACTTCTGTATGCATTTCCTCCCTTCCCACTAATTTCTCAAGTGATACAGAAAGCTATCGCTCAGAAGGCCTCTCTGATCCTCATTGCTCCTTACTGGCCTCGACAGGTTTGATTCCCCTTTCTACATCAATTTCTGTTGGAGCAACCTTGGCATCTGGACCTAGTTCCAGATCTTTTGATCCATCAATCAGGTCAGTTGCATCGCTCCCTCCCCTCTCTGAACCTCACTGCTTGGTTCCTCCAGTTCCTACCCTAGCCAGGCTTCCTCAAATATCTCACACTGTTCGAGATATTTTAATAGCTTCACACAAATCTTCCACTCGAAAAATTTATCTTAGTAAGTGGAAACGTTTTGCCTATTGGGCTCAAGGAAGGGACTTAGATCCTTTCACTGCTCCCATCCATATGGTTCTTGATTTTCTAGCTGAACTCTTTCATGCAGGTTCATCTCCTTCTACTCTCAAAGTTCAATTGGCAGCTATATCTAACTTTCATGTGGGTATCTCAGAGTCTGCCATTATGTCCCACAAGCTTTGCAAAGCATTTTTGAAGGGAGTTTTTCTACTCAGACCT
The DNA here is from genome assembly GCF_019279795.1 of Protopterus annectens. Lineage (NCBI taxonomy): Eukaryota > Metazoa > Chordata > Ceratodontiformes > Protopteridae > Protopterus > Protopterus annectens. The sequence continues at coordinate 689,936,564 of NC_056739.1, read as the reverse complement.
CCTATAAGAAATCCTCCTCCTCCTTGGGACCTTAATTTAGTTCTCAGCTCTTTGATTCTCCCCTCTTTCGAACCTGCAGCTGCCTGTTCATTAAAATTGCTATCATGGAAAACTCTCTTTCTCGTAGCTATTACTTCAGCTAGAAGAGTTTCAGAACTTCATGCACTCAGCTGTCGACCTCCTTATCTGTTTCATAAAGACAGGGTATCCTTACGAACCAACCCGTCCTTTTTACCTAAAGTGGCCTCTGCGTCTAACCTAAATCAAAGCATTGACCTCCCTGTGTTTTTTCCAGGGTATTCTAATAGGTCTGAACAAAAATTGCATTGGCTGGATGTTCATCGTCAGTTAAGGTACTATTTGGATAGGACCAAACAATTCAGAAAAACTGACCAGCTGTTTGTCTCTTATGCAGAAGGCAGAAAGGGACTTTCTGTTTCCAAGGTATCACTGTCTAGATGGCTAACATCTCTGATTTCCATTGTTTATGAAATTAGACACCAAAAGCTGCCTAATAAACCTAAGGCCCATTCCACCAGAGCTTTGGCTACTTCTATAGCTTTCCAAGACAGACTGCCTATTGACACCATTTGTGCAGCGGCTACTTGGGCTACTCCTCATACTTTCATTTCACATTATAAGTTGGATTTAGCTTCCAGACATAGAGCTAACTTTGGTACCACTGTTCTCAAGAGTCTGTTCCGTTAGGCCACCGGGACAAGGTGCTAGGGGCCGGTCCCATCCAGCAAGAATGAAGGCGAGATAGACAACTTAACATATAGAAGTTATGTTCTTACCATAACATTCCATGTTAGTTGTCTTCTTCTCGCCTTCTTCTTGCGTCCCACCCTCCTTCCCCCTGGCCTGGACAGACCTAGAGGAGTTTGATTGTGACCTCTCTTTCTACCACCTCTTTACTATAGGTATATGCTCTGCTGTGCATATTTTCCTGGATCAGGCTGTAGGTCACCCTTTCTCTTCTCCCTTGTTTATAGAGGTGGACTTTCTTTCCAGTTATTCTGGTACTATTATTAGCTGGGCCTAGCTCACAAACGAGATCTGAGGTAACTCACGCCTAGCATTGTGGGATATAAGGGGAGCCTCGAGCCGGTGGAACCAACTCTCGAGCTTTTAGAGTGGCAGTCGGGCCGAGGTTGGCTCCGAACCCATCCAGCAAGAAGAAGGCGAGAAGAAGACAACTAACATGGAACGTTATGGTAAGAACATAACTTCTATTTCAGGACTATTCTAGCCCAGTAAAGGCGGGAAATAAAGATATATTTTTTTGTTTTTTTTTTCTTTTTTTTTAGGACAGTATCAGAGGCAGAAAAACACAGTAAATGCTTTGCACAGGCTAGCGCACTTGAGTGGGCAGCCTTAACAGTTAAATCAAACAACAAACAAATGGCTAAAAGTGCAGGTAAGCAGTAAATGCAATAACAAGCTTATTTAGGTATTAAAGCAGTCACAAACTCGCTTTTAGGCGGGAAAAATGCAGTCACTAGTGTAAAGGTAGCAAAGAAATACTTAATCAGGTAGGTGATATGGATCTGATGTTACCTTAGTCACCATTCCTCATGTTAGGGTCTTGGATCTGATATCGGATCTGAGCCGGCATACTTAGACAAACAGCTTAGCTCAAGCTCCTCCCCTCCCATGATGTTCCGCTGCCCTCTAACCCCTCAGATCTCATTTGCCGCTTGATCTGGACAGATGCAGATTGCTCAGCTCCTCTGGGGTAGTAAGTAGGTTCTCTGTTTTTGGGGTTTCCCTCTTATTTAGGTTTCTTTTTGAAGTGTAGCGTGTTGGTTGTGGTAGTTATTCCCTTCCCATCCCCTCCCATTTGGCGTTTAGTCTTTTATTTTTGGTGCCCTTTTTTTTGGGAGTTTAGCCGTTGCTTGAGCCTTTGTAAAGGTAGCTTGTTGATGTGTTTAGTCAGTTGTTGGTTGGTTAGTCTTCTAGTTTTGGATGGATTATTTGGGTTTTGATCTCTGCTTGCTTTTGGGCCTAGGTATCCGGATTTTCCCTTGGCAGTGTTGTTTGGGTTTGATTCATGGCAGACAAACCCTTGGAATTTAAAAGATGCTCCTCATGTGCTCAGAAAATGCCTGTTTCCGACACACACAAGGGGTGTCTCTATTGTCTCGGCGGCTACCAAAGGGAGCCCCTTGGTCACTGCTGCCCCGACCAAAGCGGGCCCTTCAGAGAAGAAGAAGAAGTTTCTTCCAGTCGAGGAGGTCCCTTCCAAGCGACCTCTGCTGTCAGATCCGAGATCTTCAGGACACCAAGTCTCTAGGGAATCCACCCCTGGATTTAACTCCAGGTCCTTAGATCCTCCGCTTTCAGTTTCCACCACTGGATCCAAGGCTCTGGAGCCGAGACCCATGGATCCTGGGGATGGGTCCATTGCCTACAGATCCGAGGGGAGTCTAGGGCACTAGCCTTGGATCCATCGGTTCACTCTTTTCCAAGCAGGTCTGACCCGAAGGCTGTGTCTGAGTCTATTGTAGTGGAGGAGTTTCCCTCGGATCCATTGAGGGTAGAACAGATGATGTTATGTTGTCCAGTCTCGACATAATTCTTGCTGATTGGGTTCAGAGCCATTTACGGCTCCAACTTAGCCGAATACTAAAGCTCAAGAGCTTCAACTGGCTCGAGGCTAACCCCTATCCCATGATGCTCTGGGCCACATCCCCAGATCTCGTTTGCCGTTCAAGCGATCGAGAAGTGTTCCTGCTGGCTCGTTGGCTAAGTATAGGTTTTTTCAGTCTATTTTCTTTCTTTATACTCCCTTTATCTTTCTAGAGTGTTAGTTTTCGTGTTGTCTGTGTTAGGTCACCGTAGTTATTTAGAAATCCCCTTCCTAATCCGGTGAAAGTTTTTTTTTAACTTAGAGGGCTTTTGCAGCCCATTTAAGTTAGAGGGCAGCTTCCCCCATGTTTTCCTTGTCTGTGTAGAAGTCAGAATCCATTTAAGTTAGAAGATTCTTCTTCTTTCTTCTTTACTGCTTCTTGGTGTTAATTTCATATATATATATATATATATAGATATATATATATATATATATATATATATATATATATATATATATATATATGGTTCTACCTCACATAAACGAAACACCACAACACCGACAACGCAATCACCGACACCACATAACCGACAGTACAAAAACACAAAATCCCACATGCCCGACAACGAAATAACCGGCGGTACACAAACACGAAACCTCATACACTTCACACCACAATCAACAACAAAACACATTCCCGTCCAAAAACCACATACACAACACAAGCACACCAAAATCCTACAAACCCACACTAAACCACACATACACAACTACCTACAACCCTGACCCAAACCCTAACCCTAAGGTCCGTCACTACCGCACACTTACCTGACCGCTCCTAACCCTAACTCACTTATCCGCCCTAACCCAAACACAATCACTACGCACACTTACCTGACCCGCTCCCTAACCCTAACTCACTTATCCTTCCCTAACCCAAACACAATCACTACCGCACTTACCTGACCCGCTCCCTAACCCTAACTCACTTAACCCACCCCTATCCCCACTTACCTTACTCGCACCCTAACGTCCGTCACTACCGCATACTTACACAGCCTTTTCCCATTTCGGCATCCTCGGCGTCGGTGCTTTCATCCGTCGGGTCGGTCTTCTGCTTGTCGATCTTCTTGGTCCCATCGCGTCGGTCTTCTGCGCTGTTGATCTTCTGGGGCTCGCGATTTCCCTGTCGATGTTCCGGCGTGTCGTTGAAGTGAGGTAGAACCATATATATATATATATATATATATATATATATATATATATATATAGATATACACACACACAAAAGATGTCTCTTACAGATGGGCACACGAGTTACATCTGTTGCCTCTGTGCCATCCATTTACAGGATCCTTGCACCATATGTCATGGGTTCAGTAGCAGCGTGCTCCATGAGAGTAAAAAAAAAAACTGATGCAAGGGGTTTATTGAAAAGGCCTTTTCAGGAAGCTTTAGACAAGACTCAGGGTTTCAAATCTTCCTCCCCTTCTTAAACCCAGTCTAAATCATCCAAAAGACCGGCTACTACTGCTCCAGTTTCAGAGCAACCAAAAAGGATTGTGTCATCGGAACCGAGGGCTCTCTACTCCGATAGACTTGGAACAACTTCTTCGGCGCCAAGAGTGTCAATGGAGCTGACAGAAATATCGAGAAGACGGTCTCCTTTATTGGAGCCAATATCTCCGATGCTGAGATCTCCTATTCTGGATAAAGGCAGATCTCCTTCTTATGTTTCACTGTTGCAGTCATCACACTTGGATTATCTGCCTACAGGTAGCCCTCAGTCAGCCGAATACCAGAGACTTAGTATTTCTGCATTGGTTGCTGTCATTCCAGTACTGATGTCAGGTTGTAAGGGGTACAAGAACAGGCAGCCGATGCCATTACATCAGTCTTTCTTGCCGAGTAGCCCGAAGCAGAAACAGTTCACAAGTGCCGGTCAGCCGCTACATGAATTTTCATTTACAAATTGAATAATCCTGAAGTCTTCTAAAGCTAAGTACCCCATTGGGGATCCTTTTTTCTTGCTCTAACCGATGCCAGAAAAAGTTAACAATTGTCTTGCCTGTGGAAAGCAAATACCACACAGATTTTCATTCTTACTGTTACTTGTTTAGACCCAGACCGCGACGTACCTCGCTGTCAGTTTTGTGCTTTGTTCAACGCCCGAAACATCTTTCATCAGGCTCTCATTGTTGCTAAATTCTTTCACTCTTGATCTCTGTATTCTGAAATGGCTTCAGTAAGCTATCTGACTACCGATATTCCGAAAAAACGTAAGGATAAAGACAGAGACAAGACATCATAGGTCCAAAGCTGCCAATGACGCTTCCGCTAAGCTAGTCGCCAGTTCACCGGTACTCAGTGAGGTGCTTTCGCAGCCCCTGATGCCCGCTTCTATGGATTCGCAGGCCTCTACCGAGACCCATTTGGAGTCCAGTATGCCACGAGACTCTTCTTCGACTATGGAACCTGTGGATGTCTCGACCTTGGATGGGTCCGGAGCCACTGTGCAGACACTGGCTTCTGAGGCAGTTCTTCGCACTACCGATGTTCGACTGAAAGCGACGACTTCTTTTTTATCTAAAACTACTGAGTTTCTTAGACCTAGAGTATGCTCTACGCCAAGTAAACCGACCAAAGCGCATGCGCATCCTCCCATGCCTGAAAGACAAATGCTTAGAATTGCTGAAGATCTTATTACACTGATTAGGGGAAGTCGGCCTTTCCCTGCTAAGAGGAAAAGAAACCAGTCCCCTGCAGCTTCAACAGACCAGGAGTCCGATGACTCTGAGGTATCTGATTATGAAGTCATGCCCTTATCTGCTTATGAGGATTCAGATGCAGAGGAATCCATTCCCTCTGCCTCCCTTCCAGAGGATTTTTCTTTTGGTAAAACCTTGCATACGCCAAGACTATCCCCAGTCCAAAAAGAGACTCAGAATTCCTAGATTTGCCACAGCACAGGCCTTTAGCTATACCCCCTGTTCTGGAGGTTGTTGACAATGTTTTTGTGGAATCCAGTCTTACTCCTGATACTTTACCTCCTGCCCCTTGGAAACCAGACAGGTACTACAGAGTACCTGACACTCACAAATTTCTTTTCAAGAATCCTACTGCTGACCCAGAGATCATTTCCCAGGGACCTAAAGGTATCAAGAGAACTACAGCCAAGAGTCCCACCCCTTCGGACAGGGATTCCAGAGCTTTGTACGAATGGGGTAAGAAGGTATATACCTCTGCTACTCTTGCTATTAGGGCATTAAATTGTCAGTTTCAGATGCTGAAGTACCAGCAACATATTATGGAAGTTATTAAACAAAAAAATGACACCCTTTACAGACTATGCAGAAAATAAGGAATTGCAGGAGCTTTTCCACTCTGCAAGCCATGTCAGCAAGTATACTTTGCAAAGTGGTTTTGACGCCCTAGAGGCATCTTGCTGGGCAGCAGTCACTGGTTCTTTACTGAGAAGACATGCTTGGCTAAGTAGCAAACCTTGTCAGACCATGTCAAATCAAAGTTACTTGACGCTCCTTTAAACAAGGACCATTTGTTTGGCACCAAAACAGAAGAGGTTCTTAAAAAGATGGAAGAAAAAGCTAAGTCTATGCAGACTGTTAAAGAATTCTTACTAGTGCAACCCCCTAGATTCAGTAGGCATTGCCCTTCCAAACACTGGTCCTTTCCAGCCCCCTCCAGGCCATCTCAAACCAGACCCAGGGGAAACAGACCACCCAGATTACAGTCTCAGGGTATGCAGAGATCTAAGCAATGGAGTGCCCCCACCCACAAAGCAGAGATTGATAAGCCACCTCCCTGTGGAAATAACTCAGACTTCCCCACTCCACTCCCCACTTCTGCCCAATTGCTTGTGTCCCTAGGAGGAAAACTTGCCCTTCATGTAAAGAACTGGATGTCCATCACACAAGATCGATGGGCCCTCAACATTGTATCCCAGGGGTACAAATTTTACTTTCACTCACTGCCAACCCGAAGAGTGTTCCCATATCTTCCTCCAAACCAGTGGGCAGAGGCTCAAAACCAAGTTCTATCCCTGCTATCCATCAGAGCTATTCAGCCTATTCCAGTGGAAAAGATAGGTCAAGGATTCTATTCCAGACTCTTCCTGGTACCCAGAAAAGAGGTTTCTTGGCACCCAATCCAGGATCTTTCAATTCTCAACACCTTCCTGGTGGTACCACAATTCAAAATGCTCACCCTGCAACACCTCCTACTCATGCTAGCCAAGGATGCCTGGTTAGTTACTCTAGACTTAAAAGAAGCCTGTCTGCAAATCCCTATAAGGGAGTCTTGCAGGAAGTATCTTCATTTCAGGGCCGGATCAACGCACTATCAGTTCTCTGCGCCCAGAGTATTCACAAAATGCTTGGCTCCAGCCATGGCATACTGCAGGCAGAGAAATATCCAAATTTACCCATACTTGGACGACTGCCTGATTCAGGCGGACAGTCAGGAATTGCTGTTGCAGCGCCTGACATTTGTGAAAAACCTTCTCACTTTCCTGGGGTACACCATCAATGAAAAGAACTCAAAACAGGTACCCAGTCAAAAGATTGTATTCCTGGGAGCAAGCTTGGACACAACATCACAGATGGCATTCCTCACGTCAGAAAAACAAGTTTATCTGACAACCTACTTCAAACAAATGGCCACCAGAACCCAGCTATCTGCAAGAAAAATTCTGCAGGCTCTAGGGTTCATGGCCTCATGTACTGCTAATTCCATATGCAAGACTGCATATGAGGAAGCCTCAAAGGTACTTAAAAAGTCTTTGGTGCCACCATTCTCAGGACCTGGAAACAGTCATTCCTATCTTTCCCTGTCTAAGAACAGAGTTTCTTTGGTGGGCAGATGCATGCAACTACAACAGGGAATGCCCTTTACTCAACTCCACGCCGCCCAGACCCTGACCACAGATGCATCAGACTATGCCTAGGGGGCACACATGGACAGCAAGTGCATTCAGGGCCACTGGAACCCAAGTAAAATTCATCTGCACATCAACCAAAAAGAGATGCTAGCGGTGCAGCACACTCTTAACAACTTTCCGATCCCTACACTCTGTCCAGGACACCTGCTAATAAAAACAGACAACACCACAGTTATGTGGTACATCAACAAGCACGGGGGAACCTACTCTTACCCACTCTGCAGGCTAGCTATGGCCCTGTGACACATGGCCTTGGACATGCAGGTTCATCTGCAAGCTCATTTCCTGCCAGGCAAACTAAACTCACTGGCAGACGACTTAAGCAGAAATCTCCTAGACCCACACGAGTGACAATTAGAGCCCAGCACCTCCATCCTTCTGATTCAGAAATGGGAGACCCCAGAGGTGGATCTCTTTGCCTTCCCCTGCAATCACCAGCTCAGCAAGTTCTGCACCACGACACCTCACAGCAGGGCCTGGAAAGTGGATGCCCTATCCTTCCAGTAGGTGAATCTCTCAATCTATGCCTTTCCCCCTCTGCCCCTTCTCTCAAGAGTGTTTTACACCAGCACTGGTACCCACTCCTGTGCAGCCTATCACTGGTGCCACTCTGGCACCCACACCAAAACCCAACCCTGCTTTCTCAGCAGGGGGCGGGCAGATCTTGCATCCGCAACTGCAAACCCTAAATCTTGCAGCCTGGCTTATTCCTTGAATTCTTCCCCATTAACCAGCTTAAGCAAGCAGGAACTGGATGTCATCCTTGAAGCCAGAAAACCCAGTACAAGGAAGTCCTGTGCTGATAAGTGGAAAAGGTATTGTTGCTGGGTTCAGTCCAAAGGGGAGAACACAACTCTGCCCTCCCTGCCTCTGATCCTGGATTACGTAGATCTACTCCACAGAGGCCTATCCTTCTCCATTAAGATCCATGCCTCTGCCATTTCAGCTCATTACAGCACTGAGCCATGTCTTTTCTCTCACCCTCTCATCAAACAATTCCTGAGAGGGGCGAACAACTTAAGGCCACCAAGGAGAGCACCCACCCCTGCTTGGGACCTTAACTTTATACTGGAAAAGCTCATGCTACCTCCTTTTGAGCCTGCAGCATCAGCAGAGTTAAAATTCCTCTCTTGGAAAATAGCCTTGCTTCTGGCCATCACTTCACCTAGAAGAGTGTCTGAGCTACAAGCACTTATGGCTTTGGAACCCTTCATTTTTTTCCATGCTGACAGGGTTTCCCTCAGGACTAAACCTTCCTTTATGCCTAAAGTGGTGTCCAGTGTGGCTCTAAACCAATCTATCCATTTACCAACGTTCTAATCCCTAATCCTCAAAATAGAGGGGAAAGGATCCTGTACTCTTTGGATGTGCACAGACAGCTCAGATTCTACCTTGATCGGACTAAGCCCTTCAGGAGATCTGACCAGTTACTCGTCAGGTTTGCACCAGGGGCAGAGGGCAAGGCCATTTCAAAGCAAACAATTTCCAATTGGATAGCACACTGCATCCATTTCTGCTGCAAGCACCATGGGAAACCAACCCCTCAGGGGGTCAGAACACATTCCACTAGGGCAACTTATACCTCTACAGCATTCATCAGGGGAGTCCCTACCAGGGACATCCTGGAAGCTGCTACCTGGAGTTCTGTACACACCTTCACCAAACATTGCCACCTGCCTATCTTTTCCAAATCCAGGATGGGATTTACAACTGCAGTCCTACAGGGCATATTAGCCAGCCCCAATTCTTCTTGACTGCCTCCACCCTTCTTTAGCTTTGGGAATCAACCCAAGTGTGATGACTGCAACAGTGAAACACGAAGAACATAGTACAGTTGTGTACACTTACCATAAATGTAGATGTTCGAGTGTATTCACTGTTGCAGTCCTGGTTTCCCTCCCTCCATCCCCCTTGTCTCTCTCTGTCTCTCTCACCTTTCTATGTCCTTTACTCACTCCTTTCTGGGGTTTTGGTATTGGTATTTACTTCTTACTGGTGTTTTTTTCCTCACCATAACTTAGCTGCTTATTTGGGGGGCTCCTGACATTTGGAGCAAGAAAAACTGATGTAATGGCATCGACTGCCAGTTCTTATACCCCTGACGACCTGATGTCAATAATAGAGCGACAGCAACCGATGCAGAAATACTAAGTCTCTGGTATTCGGGCCGACTGAAGGCTACCTTCAGGCAGATAACCCAAGTGTGATTACTGCAACAGTGAATACACTCGATCTACATTTATGGTAAGTGCACACAACTGTACTTTCTTCCGGGAGTTTATCTGATGAAGATGTGGAGAGGGTGGTAAAGAGATTGCTTCGAACACTGGTCCTGGCTAAAATTTTGTTGTCTCCGGACCCAAAGCAATTGGAGCCATCCCATTCGACCCTTGCTTCATCGATCCTCCTCCGATTACCCTGAAGTCTTTGGAGCCAGAGAGCTTGGATCCGATAGTAGCGGAACCATTGGCACCAAGACCACCTTTGGAATCTTTGGTTCCGACTTTGGCTCTGATGTCCCCGGCTCCTTCTGATGTCAAGGAGTCTAGGAGCTGACGATCACCAGTCGGGTCCGGGGCGGAGGCGTGGACAGTCGTCCGATCTGACTCTACCCCTCGGTGCCTCGGCTAGGTTGAGCTCAGCTCCTACCTCAGTTTTGGAGCCACCTGCTCCACCTCAGAGTTGACCTTCTGTCTCTTTGGAGTGGAGGGTCTCTTCGGAGCAGGGCAGGGGGGGGCTTTTGAACTGATGAAGAGATTGCTGTCTCCTCAGATAGCCTCGCTCTTGGAGCAAACTTATCATCCCTCCCAGGTGCCAGTGTCTATCTCATCACCACCACCCCCTCCCAAGCTTAGGGACCCTGAACCTCAGGAAGCCCCTGCAGGTGTCATTGTCTCTTCCGAAACTTCTCCAGAGTACCCCTCTGAAGAAATCCCTCGGAAGAGACTGTGCAAGAGGAAGCACATAGACTCCCCTTAGTCTGTCACTTCTGATACCGATTTGGATGAGTCATAAGGGTCCCCACGGTCCCCCTCTTAGGATGTCTCCTTTGTGGACATCCTTGGTATCCTGAAACAGAGGGGTGGCCGGAAGCCCACCAACCCTTCAGAGGATGAATCGGTATACCTGGAGGCTTTTGGGTCTCGCCCTTCCACCTCCTGGGTGACTCCCCATATGACCAACTGTTAGGCGTCATATCCAGAAAGGCCTGAACATTGCCTGATACAGTGGAGCCTGTTCTGAGGAGGCCTAACAAATTTATTACTGCTCCGTCAGAGAAAGAATTTTTGACTAAGGGTGTCCCTGTAGATGCGATGGTGGTGGTGGCAGCCACCAAGAAGGAGCTGTCGGAGACCTCCTCATCTGTTCATCCTCCTAACAAAGAGTTTAGGACTATGGACAGATATGGAAAGTGTGTTTTTTCTTCAGTGGCCTTCACCCTACAGTCACTGAATTACCTCACCCATTTTACGAGACTTCAAAGGGATCTCCTCAAAGAACTTGGAGATACCCTTCAGGGTACCGTAGCTTTGGGGTCTGCAGCCAAAGTATCCTCACAGTTCTCCACCCTTGATTCCATCGTAAACTTCTCCATGAGACTGATTTCATATGCTGCTGATGGAGCGAGTAGAGCAGCAGCTGGATGCGCCTTTGCAACTTTGCCAAGCCATTCAAGTCTTCCTTCACCAACTCCCCCCGTTATTAATGGTTTATCCCTTTTTGGACCACAGGTTAAATTTACTTTGACCAAGTGAGAGCAGGGAGGGAAAACCTTATCTACCGTTGGAGTCTGTTTTTCTCCCCGTCTAGACCTTATCCCGAAGGTCAAAAGGACGGAAAGATGTGGTTCTGCAAGTCCCAAAAAGGTTTCTCTGACACACATCGTGACTCTTTCCCCCAGGGGCAGATGCGGAAGTTATAATGGAAGACGCCAACATCGCGGCAGAGGGAGTCCACAGAAATACGTTCTCTGACAGGCCCTTCCAGTTCTCTTGAAAGGAGGCCCACCTGCTCTTCTCTGGAGGCAGTTGGGGGTTGATTGTCACTGTACCCAAACACCTGGCTAGAAATTTCCCAAGACAAATGGGTACAAACAATTATATCCAGAGGCTATTACATACCATTTTCCATTCCCCCTCCGGTAAACCAGTCCTTACCAGACATTCCACCCAGTCAAAAGAACTATGCAACGCAAGAGATGATCTCGTTGCTAGAAAAAAGTCATCCAAGAGGTCCCAGCAGACCAAATAGGATCTGGAACTTACTCAAGAGTCTTTCTAGTTCCAAAAAAAGACAGGGGACTGGAGATTCATTCTAGATCTCAGCAAGCTAAACAAAGCAGTGAAGAAGTCAAAGTTCTGGATCTTAACTCTGCAGTCAGTATTCCGTTTATCAGGAAAGACAATTGGATGTGCTCACTAGATCTCCAGGATGCTTACTACCATATAAAGATGGACAGGCAATCCAGGAGACACATGCTTTCGGCTAGGAACTGGTCATTACCAATTTCGAGCCCTGCCCTTTGGTCTCACTACAGCCCCCAGAGTTTTCACCAAATGAGTGGCAGTGGTCATGGCTCACTTGAAACGTCAGGGATTTGATATGTTTCCATACCTAGATGACTGGCTCCTCACCGCCACCCCAAAACATTTACTACTACGAACAAGGGATGAAACAATGTCATTTTGTGCCAGACTAGGCATCACAGTAAACTTAAAAATATGTGCCTCGTTGCCTTCTCAGCCTATTACCTTCTGAGGCGCAGAATTGGATTCAAGAAATATGACTGCAAAACTTACCCCAGACAGAATACAGTCCCTTCATCAGCAAATCAGGATTTTGATGTCAAAGAAGAAGGTTCAGGCCAGATATGTGCTGTTCTGGGTACCATGGCAGTAGCTATTCTTCTAGTTCCCCTAGCACAACTACACATGAGGGTTCTGCAGTGGTTGCTATTTGCTCAGTGGTCAATGCAAGATTTTCCTGTATCACATCAGATTATCATCACGGAATCTTGCAAAAAAGATCTTTGGTGGCTGTAGACAGACCAGTTGTATCAGGGCCACCCCTTTGTCCTTCCTCAACCAAATGCAGTACTGACTATGGAGACTTCCCAGATCGGGGGGGGGGGGTGGGCATTATCTGGGGATGACAGTCCAAGGCCTATGGCAAGAACACGAAAGCCACTTGCACATCAACGTTCAGGAGATGAGAGCGGCTATGCATTGCAGGCATTTCAGGACTATCTGCTAATAGGGGCAGTTGCAATTCAGGCAGACAACATGTCAGTAGTGTGGTTCATAAACAAGCAGGGAGGAACCCAATCTTACCCACTATGTCGGGAGGCACAACGAGTTTGGCACGCTTCTCAGCGTTTTCTGATAGCAACGCACATCCCGGGGAAGTCCAGCATAATAGTGGACAAACTCAGCAGAGCTATTCTGCTGCCTCATGAGTGGTCCCTGAAGACCGAAATAGTGGAAAAGATCTTCCAAAAATGAGGCCAGCCTTGCTGCAACCTTTTTGCCAATTCCATGAATGCCAAATGCAGCAACTACTTTGCCCTCATTCCTCCTCCAGGGAAGTTACCAAGGGATGCACTGGTTCATGATTGGCCCCTGGGACTACTCTAGGCCTTTCCCCCTTTTCCTCTAATTCCCAAAGTACTGCAGAAAGCCAGCTCTTTGAAAAGCACTATGATCCTCATTGCTCCTTACTGGCCTCGACAAGTTTGGTTCCCCTTTCTTCAGACCCATCTGCTGGAGGAACCTTGGATTCTGGATCCAGTTGCAGACCTCTTGACCCACTCTTAGGGGGAGTTCCATCCGTCTGTCCAAGCCCTCAAATTGACAGCATGGCTGCTCCAATTCCACGCTTAGCCTAGGTTTTACTCCTTTTCCCCCTGCAGTGAGTCATATTCTCGCCTCTTCCCATAAGCCGTCCACGAGGAGATTGTATTCCAGTAAGTGGAAAAGATTTTCATGCTGGGCTGCGGGACAGAACGTAGAACCTTTTACAGCTCTTTTTACTGCAATCCTAGAATTTATTTCCAAACTTTTTGATGAAGGAGCTGCAGCAGCTGCCATCAAAGTTCAGTTGGCAGCTATTTCTAATTTCCATACTAGAGAAATGGGAGTTCCTATTATGTCTCATAGGTTATGTAAAGCTTTCCTCAAAGGTACTTTCCTACTCAGACCCCCAATCAGAGAACCCGCAGTCCCTTGGGACCTAAGTCTTTTTCTAACCTCGCTGATTTTACCACCCTTTGACCCTGCATCATCTTTTAATTTGAAGTGTTTGTCTTGGAAGACTTTCTTTTTAGTAGCCATAACCTCTGCCAGAAGGGTATCAGAATTACAAGCTCTTTCTATTCGTTCCCCTTATATAATTTTTCACAAGGCTAGGGTATCCTTGAGAACTTAATCCCTCATTCCTTCCAAAAGTCTGTTCAGAGAATAATGTAAACCGATCCATTGAATTGCCGGTGTTTTTTCCAAACTACAGCAGTATGGCAGATTATAAATTGCATCAGTTGGATGTACGTAGGCAGTTACGTTTTTACCTGCATAGGACAAAAGACCTCTGGAAATCTGAGCAGCTTTTTGTGTCCTTTTCTGACAAAAAGAAAGGATTGCCAGTTTCCAAAGTAACTTTTTTTTCCAAAATGGCTTACTGATTGCATTTCCTTCTTACAGTAAGAATAATAAACTACCACCAGGGAAGATAAGTGGACATTCCACACAAGCAGTCTCAACATCCTCGGCCTTTCAGGTCAGACTTCTCATTGGTTCTATTTGTGCAGCTGCCACATGGGTGAGACCTCATACCTTTATCACTCATTACAAAGTAGATGTGGCCTCCAGGACCAGGTCTTCCTTTGGATCCACTGTATTGAAGAGTCTTTTTTCCTGAGCTACCCTGGGATAAAGGTGCTAGGGACGCTTTCCTAACCAGCAAGAATTACAGCGAGATAGGACAACATAACATTAAAAAGTTATGCACTTACCATAATGTTCCATGTTTGTTGTCCATCTCACCTACATTCTTGCGTCCCACCCTCCTATTCCCATCCTGTGTTCCTGGAGGAACTGGTGGACAATTCTATACTTATGTACATAGTTATAGTGATTTGGAGTCTCTGCTTTTGTCTCATGCCAAACATCTCTATATATTTATTTCTGGTGTAGTTATTTGGGTTAGTCTAACTCTTTTGCTTGCAAACAAGATCTGGGGATGTGGCCCAGAGCATCATGGGAAAAGGGTTAGCCTCGAACCAGTGGAAGCTCTCAAGCTTTAGTATTCGGCCAAGTCGGAGCCATGAACGACTCCGAACCCAACCAGCAAGAATATAGGCGAGATGGACAACAAACATGGAACGTTATGGTAAGTACATAACTTCTTATTTTTACCCTCTTACAGGTCTCACTCGAAGGAACGCAAGAGGATAACCTCTGAGTCTAGACATGGCTCCCCAGGCAGGTCCTCCATCTCATCCAGATCTTCCAGGAGTGTTTTTCCCATGGATATGGACAGGATGATGTAACCCTTTCTGAAAGCTCAGATGGAGTTGGGACTTCTGGCTTCCCCAGCCCCCAGGTCGGAGATCCAGTCTCCCACTTCCTGTTTAATTGCTCCTCATCCAACCGTTGGTTTGAATTCTCAGGGACTGGTGCACGGAGCAGAGGCTTTGGGAGTGTCAGGGCCCAGCTTGGTCCCTATCCCATTGGGATCGGCGGTTGGTGCTGTTCCTACCCCCCCCCCAAGAACAGTCCATCCCTCTGGGCCAGGCTGCAGAACCGTGGTCCATGGGGTTGGATTCGGGTCCAGGCTTTTCGGACCGGTCCCTGCCCTTAGGTACTTAGGCTTTCGACAGCTCATCCTACTTCTGATCAGCCCGTCTGGTCTAGCTTCCTGGGGGGGGGTACCTCCTGTATAGGGGTTCCCTCCTGTTCCGAGTCTTCCCTGCAATGTCTAGTGGAGAAAGTTCCCAGGAAAAGGACATGTAAGAGGAGACATCTCAACTTCCCCATGGAGTCCTTAACTGAAGATACAGATGTTGATGAAGGGGACGGGTCCCCGAGATCTCCGCCCGAGGACATCTCCTTTGGAGACATACTCGAGATCCTCAAGGCCAAATGCGGTTGGTCTTCCCAATCCCCGTCCTCTGAGGAAACCGTATTTCTGGAGGCTTTCGGTACGGGCCCATCTATCTCTTGGGTGTCCCCCCTCCCCCTGTTGACCCTTTTATCAATCTAGTGGCCAGCAGGGCTTGGAAGGAGCCAGATACCGTGGAGCCAGTACCTAAGAAAGCAGGCAAATTTCTTTGCCTCCCTCAGCAGATAAATGCTTCTGGTCCAAGGTGGTCCCAGTTGATGCTATTGTGGTGGCCACTGCCACCAAAAAGGAGTTGGAAGAGCAGAGTTCTTCTGTCCACCCTCTTAATCATGAATCGAGAGCTCTGGACAGATTTGGAAAGCGGGTGTTCGCTTCAGCTTCTTTTAGCCTGCGAGCCTTAAATTATTTTGAACATTTCACCCGTCTCCAGAGGGATTTGATTAAGGAACTGTCCTTCCTTCACAGGGTCCATGTCTGAGGAGGAATTTAAGGTGGGTTCTCCCAAACTGGCCACCGTTCATTCAATTGCTAACATGTCCATGAGGCTACTTTCCAGCACTGTGTAAGGGTCCTCACAGGTGGCGGGTTCAGGCATTGCCATTAGGCGTCATGCCTGGCTGCGCCTAAGCGGGTTTGCAGAGGCCCTCAAGATGTCACTTATCAGCACCCCCTTTGATGGTTCCACTCTCTTTGGTCCAAGCGTGAAAGAGACGTTGATCCGCAGTGAACAGGAAGGGAAGACCATGTTAAGTTGTCAATCTCGCCTTCATTCTTGCTGGATGGGTTCGGAGCCGATCCTCGGCTCCAATTCGGCCTATACTAAAGCTCGAGAGCTAATTTTACCGGCTCGAGGCAACCCTATATCCCATGATGCTAGGCGCTAATTAGCCAGATCTCGTTTGCCGCTTTCGCTAGCGAGGTGCTTTTTTTACCGGCTCCACGGGTCAGTGAAAAATTAATATTTTTCTTCCTTCTCTTAGGGATTTTTTCCCCTTTATTTTGTAATCAGATAGTATAGTATCTATACCTACCCCATTGAGTCCCTTTTTTTGGTCTTATCCCTAAATCCCAAAGTTTATCCCTCCCCTGTTAAGGTTAGGCCTTAGGCCCTTCCGTTTTTTTTTCCTGTTCCCTTGTATTGGGACAGTTAGGTGTGCGTGGTTTTATTAACCTTTATTTTTACCTTGTGTGTGTGTGTGTTTTAGCTTCTAAGGAAGTTTTTCTCTTCTTTAACAGCCTTAATGTCTAAAGACATTAAAGTCTCAGGCTTCAAGAAGTGTGACTCGTGCTGTCAGAAAATGTCACTGACAGATGGTCACACTTCTTGCGTTTATTGCATGGGACCCCTGCACCTGCAAAACTCTTGTTCTGTTTGTCATGCTTTCAGTCCAAGAGTCCTGCAGGAGCGCAGGAATAAGTTAATTTTGAGGGGCTTATTAAAGCCAGAGGGTTCCCCGGCTAAGTCCTTGCCGGGTAAACCTTCGAAGCCATCCAAACCGTCGCCTCCATGTTCCAAGCCTTGGCTGGTGGCTCACCTACTGCGTCCGCGATCGGCTCCGGCTGGAGCGATACGGCTATGTCGCAGTCTTCTGCATCGGCTCGGCCAGGCCGATGCCTCAATCTCTAAGTCGGCTCGGTTGGAGCCGGCGTGTCTATAACTCCATCGGCACCACTAGTCTCGGTGCCATCTTCCACCTGCAAAAGATCTAGGTCTCCGTCCCTGGAGTCCATTCACTCGGCTCGAGATCGCCTTTGCTCTCGGGCGGAGCCATCGAACCATTCCTCTCGGTCTTCCAGGCTTTCTGACCATGACCTTGAGAGGGTGGTTAGTAGACTCCTAAAGTCTCAGGCACTGGCCCAAATGCTTCACAGCCTGTCTCAACAGACAGTGGCTTTACCCATACCATCTTGATTCCTCCTCCGACTCTGCCCTGAGTTGGGCGAGACTCCTCGGGCCGTGTCCGTCATGACATCGGGCCGATACTTCCCTCGGCTCTGTCATCTGCTCCGATCTCTTCCATGGTCCCATCCATGGAGGATCCGGTGCTAGGCCCTCGTCGGCTCCGAGGCGAGTGGCATCGGGCGCTTGTCCGACCCGTTCTCTCTCGGGCTTGGTGCTGGTGAGTTCGGCCCGACATTGGCCGGGCCGTCCCTTCGGTGCGGCTGGGGTTCCTATTTCTTGGGCGGGAGCCCTCTGTCCTGCTTGATAGAGGCGCCTTCAAGGTCATGAGGAGCGTTTTGGCCCCTGTGCCTGCCCCACGGTCAGCTCCATCAGCTCCTCCCACTATAGTGCCTGCTGCGGTCTCTACCCACTCTCTCATTCCCGACCGTAGAGACCCAATGCCTCAGGTTTCCCCATTGGGAATATCCTCCTCTTCCGAGGCTTCCCCTGATCCATCAGGTGAACCCCCTCAAAAGAGGACATGTAAGAGGAAGCATGTGGATTCCCCTGAGTCCATCACATCTGATACCTCCTTTCTGACATCCTTGAAATCCTTAAGCAGAGGGGGAACTGGTCTACCCTCAATCCTTCCGAGGACGAGTCGGTTTACCTGGAGGCGTTTGGTTCTCGCCCTTTCACCTCCTGGGTGTCTCCACCTTTTGACCCCCTCATGGAAGTGGTGGCACTGAAGGCGTGGACGGTCCCTGATACGATGGAACCCACCCCACGGACGCCCTCCAAATTTATCACAGCCCCGTCAGATAAACAATTCTTAACTAAGGGTGTCCCAGTTGATGCCATGGTGGTGGCTGCAGCCACTAAGAAGGAACTGGCCGATCCTTCAGTGCCTATCCATCCTCCTAATAAGGAATCTAGGACTATGGATAGGTACGGCAAGCGGATGTTCTCTTCAGCGACCTTCGCCATCGCGGTCAGCTGAATTACTTGCCATTTCACCCGCCTTCAAAGAGACATTCTCAAAAAAATGGGTGATACTCTACAGGATCCAACAGCTGCGGGGTCTCAGGAGAAAATTAACTCCCAGCTAGGAACCCTAAATTCCATTGTCAACTCCTCAGTGCGGCTTATTTCCTGTGCAGCCGATGGAGCGAGTAGAGCCGCAGGCACAGGCGTGGCTTTAAGGCGTCATGCCTGGATGCGGCTTTGCAACTTTGCAGACTCCTTCAAGGCATCCTTCACTAACTCCCCATTTGATGGTTCGGCGTTGTTTGGATCTCAAGTGAAGGATACGTTGACCAGATGCGAACAAGATGGCAAGACTCTTTCTGCCGTAGGCGTCCGTTTTTCTACCCCATCCAGACCCTATCCTAAGGGTCAAAAGGGTGGGAAAATGTGGTTCCGCAAATCTCAGGGAGTGACGCCTGACGCAAGAGGTCAGTTTCCCCCGAGAGGCGGGGGGGGACAACAACAGATGCCACCCTAGAGGCAGAGGAGGTCCGCAGAATCAGGGTAACAGAGAGTCTCTCTCTGATAAACCCTTCCAGCATCCCTGAGAAGCTGCCCGACTGTCCACCTTCGGAGGCAGTCGGGGGAAGGTTATCGCTGTACCCAGAAGCCTGGCTTTCTCTCACACAAGACAAATGGGTACAGTTAATCATATCCGAGGGTTACAAAATTACCTTTATCCACACCCCAACTCGGTCAAAAGGGCCCCTCTCAGATGTTCCACCCAGTCTAAGGGAACAAGCAGTACTAGAAGTTTCAAAACTGCTAACAAAAAGAGCCATCCAGCCAGTCCCAGCAGACCAACTAGGATCCGGAATCTACTCCAAGTTCTTTTTGGTACCAAAAACGACAGGGGGCTGGAGGCCAATATTGGATCTCAGCAGACTAAACAAGTCTGTAAAAAGAACGAAGTTCCGGATGGTCACGCTACAGTCCATTCTACCCTTTCTGGGTCAGGACAATTGGATGTGCTCAGTGGACCTTCAGGATGCTTACTATCACATCAAGATGCACAGGCGCTCCAGAAGGTTTCTCCGCTTCCGGCTGGGGGCCAGTCACTACCAGTTCAGGGCCCTGCCCTTTGGTCTCACTACAGCCCCAGTGTTCACCAAATGCATGGCAGTGGTCACGGCTCATCTGAGACGTCAAGGATTCCAGGTGTTTCCGTATTTAGACGACTGGCTCCTTACTGCCACTACCAGGCATCAGCTTCTTCTTGCCAGCGATTACACCATTCAAACTTGCAAAGGGCTAGGTATTTCCATAAATTTCGAAAAGTCTGCCTTGTCGCCTTGTCAGTCTATTACCTTCATAGGTGCCACCTTGGACACCATACAGCTCTCAGCAAAATTAACCGAGCAAAGAGTTTTAGATATTCAAAATCATGTTCATATCCTACTTCAGAGCAAAAGAATCCAGGCCAGGTTTGTCCCAAAAGTGTTAGGTCTCATGGCGGCAGCCATCCTACTTCCCCTTGCTCGTTTTCACATGCGCCTCCTTCAGTGGATGCTCTTCTCCCAGTGGTCCTTCCAACAGCTTCCTTTGACACACAAAATCATAATAATGCTATCTTGCAAGAAACATCTGTCTTGGATGGTCTCCCCTCAAGTTCTTCAGGGCAGACCATTCGTTCCTTCCCCTCCAGTCGCCACTGTCACAACGGATGCCTCCCTGATCGGGTGGGGGGGGCATTTTCAGGGCAGGACAGTCCAGGGCACATGGCAACCTTTCGAATGCCACCTGCACATAAATGTCCTGGAGATGAGAGCAGTGCTTTTGGTGTTGCAGGCCCTCCAAGACTCTCTTCCTTTAGGGACTATTGCAATTCAGACAGACAGTATGTCCGTAGTGTGGTATATCAACAAGCAGGGCGGAACCGAGTCCTATCCCCTGTGTCGAGAGGCACTCAGACTATGGCAATGGGCGATCTCTTCTCAGCGGTTTCTGATAGCAACGCATATCCCCGGGAAGTCCAACATCATAGCGGACAGGTTGAGCAGAGCTATTCTCATGCCACACGAGTGGTCTCTCAAGCAATCAGTAACGGAGGAGAGTTTTCAGAAGTGGGGTCCTCCTTGCTGCGATCTTTTTGCAACACCTCAAAACAGCAAGTGCCTCGACTTCTTCACCCTCTTTCCCCTTCCAGGCCATCCCCCCAGAGACGCTGTAGTCCACGATTGGCCTCGGGGCCTTCTATACGCTTTTCCCCTTTCCATTAATCACTCAGTTGATTCAGAAAGCTACGCCTTGAGAGCCAGGATGATCCTTATTGCCCTTATTGGCCTCGACAGATGTGGTTCCCGTTCCTGCATCGTTACCTTTTGGAACAGCCTTGGCATCTGGACCCAGTGCCATATCTTTTGGCCCACCAGTCAGGGTGGCTGCACCAATCCCTCAGTCTCTCAACCTCACAGCTTGGTTGCTCCACTTCCATCCTTAGCCAGGCTTCCCTGATTTCCAATTCTGTCCGTGATATTATTGTAGCTTCCCTTAAGTCCTCTACCAGAAGGATTTATGCTAGTAAATGGAAGCGTTTTTCCTTCTGGGCAAAGGCTAGGAATATAGATCCTTTCACCGCTCCTATACAGTCAGTCCTAGATTTCCTAGCGGAAATTTTTCATTCAGGCTCTTCATCCTCTACTGTAAAGGTTCAGTTAGCGGCCATTTCAAATTTTCACATAGGCCTATTGGATTCTAGCATCATGTCCCACAAGCTTTGTAAAGCCTTCCTTAAGGGTATCTTTTTGCTCAAACCCCCCAATCAAAGACCCCCCACCACAGTGGGATTTAAATTTGATTTTAACATCCTTGATTCTTCCTCCCTTTGAACCTGCGGCTTCCTGTTCTCTAAAGTTGCTCTCTTGGAAAACTCTTTTCCTAGTTGCCATAACTTCTGCTAGGAGAGTATCAGAACTCCATGCCCTTTGCATTCGTCCTCCTTATCTAGTTTTCCACAAAGACAGGGTTTCTCTCAAAACTAACCCGTCTTTTTTGCCCAAGGTGGCTTCTCAGGCAAATTTAAATCAATCTATCGATCTTCCAGTTTTCTTTCCCAATTATTCTAACAGGGCAGAGCAAAAACTGCATTATCTCGACGTTCATCGTCAGCGCCGTTATTATCTGGACAGAACTAAACAAACTAGGAAATCTGAACAGCTTTTTCTGTCCTATGCGGAAGGTAAAAAGGGCCTTGCAGTATCCAAAGTAACCTTGTCTAGATGGCTGTCCTCTGTGATTACCTATATCTGTCAACTCAGAGGTAAAGAATTACCTTCTAAGCCAAGAGCCCATTCAACCAGAGCTTTAGTTACATCAACAGCCTTTCAAGCTAGATTGCCAATGGGTACTATTTGTTCAGCAGCCACATGGGCCTCTCCTCATACTTTTATTACACACTAAAAATTAGACATGGTCTCCAGAAACAGGGCAAATTTTGGTTCCACCGTTCTCAAGAGCCTGTTCCAATGAGCCACCCGGGATGAAGGTGCTAGGGACGCGGTCCCATCCAGCAGGAATGAAGGCGAGATTGACAACTTAACATTGAGAAGTTATGTACCTACCATAATGTTCCATGTTAGTTGTCTTCTTCTCGCCTTCTTTCTTGCGTCCCACCCACCATCCCCCTAGCCTGGATAGACCAAAAGGATTTCCCTTTTTTATCAGGGTCTTCACCCTTCATAATTTGAAGCCTAAACTGGTTATCCTTGGGTAACTATACCTTCAGGTAGTGGCACATGGGAGTTTTTCCCCCTTTCCTTCTCTCCCTTGGGTTGGGAGGCTAAAATTGCTATGTTCTCAGCTATCTAACGAGATCTGGGTAGTTAGCGCCTAGCATCATGGGATATAGGGTTGCCTCGAGCCGGTAAAATTAGCTCTCGAGCTTTAGTATAGGCCGTGTCGGCGAACCCATCCAGCAAGAAAGAAGACGAGAAGAAGACAACTAACATGGAACGTTATGGTAGGTATATAACTTCTCATTTTCTGCCATCGGCATCAGATTTTCTACCCATTAAAGGTCCTCCTTGGTTTTGGAAAGCGCAGTCTTCCTTCCAGGATGTTCAGGATGATTCCTCTTCCAGGGTACGGGGAAGAAGTTTCAATGGCAGATGTCGCCCTAGGGGCAGAGGAGGCCCACAGAACCAGGATGTTCTTTGTGTTTCACTGTTGCAGTCATCACATTTGGGTTATCTGCTTGCAGTAGCCCTCAGTTGGCCTGATTATCAAAGTCTTGGGTCCTGTGTCTGTTGCTGTCTCATCTTCCATGACATCAGATAGGGGTATAAAACATGCAACTGATGCCATTACATTAGTCTTTCTTGCCATGCGGTGCCCGAAGCAGAAGAAGTTCACAAGTGCCGGTCGGCCGACTCCTGAAATTTTTGTTTTCGAGTTTCAGAACCAAAGTCTTCTACTAAAGCCTAGTACCCCGTTGGGGAACTTTTTCTTGCTCTAAACCGATGTCAGTAAAAGTCAATAATTGTATTTTTTGTGGAAAGCAAATACCTCATAAAGATTTTCATTCGTACTGTATTCCTTGCCTAGGCCCTGACCCCACGACTTACCTCGCTGTTGGTTTTGTGCCTTTTTTAAACCACGAACTATTCGTCGTCGGTATGTTTTCGCTTTTAAATATTTTGGTACTCAGTTCAGTTACCCAGATATGTCTTTGATAAGCCACCCAACAACTGACATTCCGAAAAACCGCAAAGATAAAGACAAAGACAGGCCGCCTAGGTCCAAAACTGCCAACAACGCTTCTCCTAAGCTAGTCACCAGTTCGCCGGTACTCAATGAGGTGCTTTCGCAGCCCCTGATAACCGCTACTTCAGATTCGCAGGCCTCTACTGAGACCCATTTGGAGTCCGGTATACCGCAAGATGCTTCAACTGTGGAAACTGTGGATGTCTCTACCTTGGATGGGTCCTGAGCCGCTGTGCAGGCACCGGCTTCTGAGGGTATATTCAGGGCTACTGACTTGCATATTAAACCAACGCCATCTTCTTCTTCTAGGTCTAAAACACAAACCATGCCTAGGAAACCGACTCCAGACCGCATGGTCAGGCCTCTATGCCTAAAAAACAAATGATAAGAATGGCTGAAGACCTTATTACTTTAATCAGGGGAAGCCAACCTTCCCCCTCTTAAGAGACCTAGGAATGAATTTGATTATGATACTTCTGACCAGGATTCTGAAATTTCTGTTTCCTCTGATGACCAGGATTTACCCTTATCTACCTATGAGGATTCTGATGCAGAGGACTCTATTCCCTCTGCTTCTCCCCCAGAGGATTTTTCTTTTGATGAAACCTTGCATACTCTTAGGGAGCATTTTCACTGGGAAAGCCAGGATTACTCTGATTCTAAAAAGAGGCTTAGAGATTTCTTACTTCTGCCCCAACACAGGCCTTTAGCTATCCCTCCTGTGCTGGACATTGAGACAATGCCTTTTCGGAATCTAACTTAGCCCCTGACTCTTTACCTCCTGCTCCCAGAAAACCTGATAGATATTACAGGGTTCCTGATTCTCACAAGTTCCTTTTTAAAAATCCTACTGCGGATCCTGTGACCATTTCACAGGGACCCAAGGGCATTAAGGCTACTACTTGCAAAAATTCTACCCCCCTCGGATAGAGATTCCAGGGCCCTGGATAGATGGGGTAAGAAAAGGTATACACCTCTGCAACCTTGGCCATCAGGGCTTTAAATTGCCAGTTTCATATCGTAAAGTATCCGCAGCATATTATTGGATTGCTTAAACAGAAAATGATGTTGATTCCTGATTGTGCTGAAAATAAGGATTTACAGGATTTAATGCATTTTGCTGAACAGGTTGGAAAACATACTTTGTAGTGTGGTTTTGATTCACTAGAGGCATCTTGCAGGGCTACTGTCACCGGGTCTGTACTTAAAAGGCATGCTTGACTTAAGGAGCAATCTTTGCCAGATCATGTTAAAACTAAATTGCTGGATGCTCCCTTAAATCAGGACCGCCTGTTTGGCGAAAAAGCAGAAGAAGGTCTTAAAAAGGTGGAGCCTCCTAGATTTAGTAGGCATTGGCCCTCAAAAAATTGGTCATTTCCTGCCTCTTCCACGCCTTCTCAGTTCAAACCCAGAACCAGCAGAACACCCAGGCTTCAGTCCCAGGGTACGCACAGGACAAAGCAGTGGGGGGCTTCCACTTCCAAATCAGGGAGTAGTAATACTCCCCCCTATGGTAAGCTGCCTCAATGACTTAACTTTAAAACTTCCAAGTACTTCACAACTGACTGCTCCTTTAGAGGGAAAGATTGCTCTGCAAGCAAAAAACTGGGAACTCATTACAGAGGACAAATGGGTTTTAAACATAGTTTCCCAAGGATACAGATTTCACTTCCACACGTTACCAACCCCAAACAGTTGGCCAGATCTACCCCCAAAATCAGTGGGTAGAGGCTCAAAAGCAAGTACTTTCTCTCTTAAGATTAAAGGCTATTCAGACTGTACCAGAAGAGGAAAAGGGACAAGGTTTCTACTCAAGACTTTTCCTGGTACCCAGAAAAGACAACTCATGGCTTCCTATCCTAAACACCTTTTTGGTGATTCCAAAATTCAAGATGCTAACTCTTCACCAGTTGCTTCCCATGATAGGCAAAGATGCCTGGTTGGCAACACTGGATTTAAAGGAAGCCTACCTGTGCATCCCAATCAGGGAATCTTGCAGAAAATACCTGCGCTTCAAAGCAGGCTGCATGCACTATCAGTTCTCTGCACTGCCCTTTGGCTTATCTACTGCACCCAGGGTATTCACAAAGTGCCTAGCTCCAGTCATTGCATTTTACAGGCAAAGAAATATTCAAATATACCCATACCTGGACGATTGTCTAATTCAGGCAGAAAGCCAGGACATACTTCTGAATCATTTGGCATTTGTGCAAAGGTGTTATCTTGTCTGGGGTACACCATAAACCAGGAAAACCCT
>NC_056739.1:689728950-689910554 GCF_019279795.1 Protopterus annectens | reverse complement strand
GTGTGTGGTCCCTCGGGCATCGGACTCGGGAACGCACCACGTCTGCCGTGGGTATGTCCAGCATTACCCACATCCGGCCGTGGTTTATTGCTATGATGTTCCATGTGTACAGTGGTGCCGGTTACCATACATATGCCTTTCTCAAAAGCCGAATTCACACTTCTGAACACTACTGTGGTCTCCTTTAAGGCCCCTGAGCCAGTGGTAAACATTACTCAAACCACTGAATCATGTACATATGCCTTCCACCAGCACCTACAGGACTGCATGGATCAGGCAATCCCATGCAAAACTGAGACTCTTTGTACCAAAGCCAAGCAGCCAGTGTGGTGGACCCCAGCCATGAACAAGCTCTACAACGACAGGAGGTAGCTACTACAAGATAGAGTGGAATACTTGTAAGGTAAGACACCCTTGCTCATTATATGTGAAGAACTACAAGCTGTCATGACATCGTCCAGGGGAAATTCAACAGAGAAATTAACAAGGACTCAACAGACAATCATAAGGCCTTCTTTAGCTATGTTGGACACCTGGGAGGGCACTCCCAGATATGCTCAGACTGGGTTCAGAATGATGTGAAGATGACTGAACCTACACACATTGCCAACATACTGGCTGACAGGTTCGGTGCTAACTTCTCCCCCCCCCCCCCCCCCCGAGATATCTATACCAGAGGATTGTAGATCCTGGAACATCTGTAACGCACAGGTGGGAAATGCTCTCTCCAAGGCAGTAAACACAGCATCCATGGGACCAGATGTTGTCCCAGCTGTGTACTCCATGAACCCAATGGGGAATTAAACCCACAGTTAGGACAGCTGTTTAATTCTAGCCTCACCTCAGGATACGTACCCAAGTAGTGGCACAAGGCGACTGTAGTCACACTTCACAAGGATGGTGCCTCCACTGACCCTGGTAATTACCATCCCATTAGCTTGACAAGCCTTATCTGCAAAGCCATGGAGAAGGATCATAATGGAACTCATAGATAAAGACATACGGGACCTGCATACTTTGGATCCAACCCAGTTTGGCTTGGTCAAAGGCAGATCATGCCTTTTAAACGTGTTCGACTTTTTAGGATCAGTCACCAAGGCCATTGATGAGGGTAAAGCAGTCCATACAGCCTACCTCAACCTGGCAAAGGCCTTCGACACAATACCCCCCTCAGGTATCATTGATAAACCCATCGGCTTGAATGTGAATACATACATCGCCAGATGGGTTGCAAACAGGCTAAGTCACAGAACCCACATGGTCATAGTTACTGGCGCCATGTCATACTCACAGCTGGTCACAAGTGGTGTCCCATGGGGCTCAGTCCTGGGTGCACTGTTTTTCAGCATCTACATTTCCAAAGTACAAGCAAACACAGGGGGGTTATGGCTGACAATGTTTGCAGATGACTGCAAACTGGGTGCCATAGTCGGACACACATCTGCCACAGACATCCTTCAGAAGGGCCTCACAGATGTGGATAACTGGTGCCAGAGACATGGCCTACAGCTAAATGCCGGAAAATGCATAGTCATACCCTTCGGGAAGAACAAGGTTACCCCTAGCTACCATATAGGTGGCAATCCACTGAGCACAGAGGAGTTACCAGGGATCTGGGGACCGGGTTGTTGGTAACCGTTAGATTCGACACACACGTTGCTAACGTAGGTAGGTAGACCTTCAACATTGCCCAGCTCATCATGAAGGGATTCACATCTAGATCACGGGAGGTCATTGTCCCCTTGTACTCATCACTCATTAGACCTATGATTGGGTACAATGCCCCATTCAGAATGTATCTGACCCAACACCTGCAGCAGCTGGAAAGGCCCCAACAGTTCATCGACAAACAGATGCAGGGTCTCAGGAATATGTGTTATGCTGACTGACTGAAAGGATTCCAGCTCTATTCAGTCGCATACCACTTGCCCAGAGGTGACCTGTGCCTGGCATACAAGGCCATGTCGAACCCAGATTTGATGACTATGCTTCACCTAAAGAATCTAGATCCCTCAGATCCACAAGGGCAGGTGACATACACCTTGACACTGTCATTAATAGAACGTGCTGGTGGGACAGAGTCATCACCCAGACACTCACTATGCTGTGGAACAACATCCCAGTACATGTGAGGCCGAGCACCTCGCTGGCCTTGTGTTAGTAATTTGACAAGGATGTCTGAATTGATTTATTTAACTCACCTTCTAAATGAATATTTACTTTACCACATTGTGAATCAATACATTTCATTGATATATTTTACATTAGTCATAATCATAATGTTTATCTCTATATATTATGGTTCATTTATATTACTAGGTGTCTGTAGTTCTTTTAATATATTGGCACAATCCCTAGAACATATATATGTAGCTTAAACACTCAGACATTTGGAAAACATTATGTTGGTTCTTCTTTCATATATATACATATATTTTTATTTTTCTATGAAGAATGTACCTTTTGATGCAATGTCTGATTTACTCACTGTGTGGAATCTGTAACCCAAGTAAAGTGTTTTTGCTTGTTTGCCTTTAAGGCATTTAATTAATACGTAGCACATCTAATTTACTGACCACTTAAGGGATTTAAATGTAGTAGGTTGGACTGCATTGTATGTATTCTGAATAAGTCTGCTTATGAAGCAGACAAAAAGCGCTTCAATAAACTATGGTGACTGCATTTAATTCCTGGTGGGCTCTGAGTGGTCACTGACTGTGTCTACAGTACCTCATGTTTGCTTTGGACTTTCTCAGCTGGTTGTCTGTGTTTCTTGTATGGGGAATGTCAAGTGTAGTCCCTATGTGTATTACCTGTGTAACACCTTACTGCGGCAGTGTAATTCCACCGGGTTTGCAGTTATGGGTGCCATCTTGGTCATATGCTTGTCCATCCATGAGAATTGCCTACTGGACACTGGTATAGGGCTGTACACATTTCACACCAGCATTTACCATTCTCCGGTGGATGCTTTGCATTATTAGTGGGGAGTAAGGCAGGTGCTACGCCCACACCCCTACCATGGGGCGGGACAAAGGATTACCTGCAGCGACACGGGCCCATTATTTCTACATACCCAGGATCGGTGCAACAGTGGGCACTACACATCACACATCCTTCATGTGTGCGGGACTGTGATGTGGGCACCTCTATGGACTCGGTACCCTGGGTGTTTCTCTGCATATGTGCTGCATTTCATGGACAGCTATCATCAACATTAAACGGCTTGCGGTGCATATGTGTCTGTGGCGTGGTGACGACAATGAGTTCACGTGGGTGATGCCGGAGGCTAGCAGGCATTCAATGAATGGAATTTTTGGGTCCTACAATGGACACCACTGTGCATATGTAAAGTGTAGAGCTTGTCGGACTGTCTCCTTGTGGCCTGTGCGTTTGACTGCTGCTGTGTGTTCTGTCGCGGATGTCTGTGACTACCCATAGTGTGTAGTGCTTTCTGCCATGTTTTCGAGACTGGAACCAAATGTTGTACATCCAATGTTGCAGGTTAACTACCGCTTTAATTAATCCCCAGAGGTCCCGGTTGGGAAGTATCCGCCACTTTATTGTCGGAACGACACCTCGAACTAGGTAAATCGTGGGCACTTTGGCTGGGTCTTACCGACCATTTGCAGTGTGATTAGCAGACGCGTGTCAATACATGTATGATAATACATATTGTCAGGCAGTTAATCTATGTTATTTGGACAATGACTGCGCACTGACATCCATGTGGTGTTGCGGTTACCATACACTGGCTTTCTCAAGGCAGAATTCACAGTGCAGAACACCTACTGTCAGGGACAGCCAGTGGTCAACAGTACTGCATTACATCACTTACGTATGCATTGAGTACAGGACTGCATGGATCAGACTCATTCATTACCCAACTGATTGGCTGCAGAATGTCTGTGACCCAACACCTGCAGCAGCTGGAAAGCCCCGACAGTTCATCCACAAACGGATGCAGGGTCTCAGGAATATGTGTTATGCTGACCAACTGAAAGGGTTCCATCCCTATTCCGTCGCATACCACTTGCCCAGAGGTGACCTGTGCCTGGCATCCAAGGCCAGTTCGAACCCAGATTTGATGACTATGCTTCACCTAAAGAATCTAGATCCCTCAGAATCACAAGGGCAGGTGACGTACACCTTGGCACTGTCATTAATAGAATGTGCTGGTGGGACACATTCATCACCCAGACACTCACTATGCTGTGGAACAACATCCCAGTACATGTGAGACAGAGCACCTGGCTGGCCTTGTTTTAGTATTTTGACAAGGATGTCTGAATTGCTTTATTCAACTAAACTTGTAAATGAATATTTACATTACCACGTTTGTAATCTTTACATTCCATTGATATATTTTACATTAGTCATACTCATAGTGTTTATCTCTATATATTAGGGTTCATTTAGATTACTAGGTGTCTCTACTTCTATTAATGTATTGGCACAATCCTAGAACATATATATGTAACGTATACACTCAGACACTTGGTAAACATTATGTTGGGTCTTCTGTCATATTAATACATATAGTATTATTTTCGCGGAAGACTGTACATGTTGAAGCAATGTCTGATTTACTCACTGTGTGCAATCTGTGACCCGAGTAGACTTTTTAGCTTGTTTGCCTTTAAGGCATTTAATGAATACTTAGCACATCTTATTTACTGGCCAATTACGGGTTTTAAATGTAGTACATTTAACTGCATTGTATGTATTCTGAAGAAGTCTGCTTATGAAGCAGACGAAAAGCGCTACAATAAACTATGGTGACTGCATTTAATTCCTGGTGGGCTCTGAGTGGTCACCGGCCATTTCTACAGTACCTCAGTTTTGCTTTGGACCTTCTCATCTGGGTCTCTGTGTTATTTGTATGGGGAATTCCAAGTGTAGTCCCTATGTGTATTACCTGTGTAATGCCTTACTGCGGCTGTGTAATTCCACGGGCTTTGCAGTTATGGGCGCATTCTTGTTCATACGCTTGTCCATCCATGTGAATTGCCTACTGGACAGTGGTATAGGGCTGTACACTTTTCACGCCTGCATTTAGCATTCTCCAGTGGATGCTTTGCATTATTCGTAGGGAGTAAGGCAGGTACTACACACATCCCTCACGGGCGGGACAACGGATTATCTGCCACACAACACAGAGCCCCATTTATGCATACCCAAAATCCCATGGCTGCAACCCTCGACAGTACCCATTACACATCCTTCATGCGTGCGGGATTGGGATGTGGACTCACATGTATGGACACGTCGATCTGGGTATTTATGTTCAGATGTCCTGCATTTCATGGACTCTTGTCAGCAACCTTAACACGCTGGTGGTGCATATGTCTAACTGTGCCGTAGTCATGGCTATATCATCGTGTGTTGTTCGGACACGCCTGGAGTGGGTTCTGTGACAATGTATTTTTGGGTCCTTCAATGGACACCAATGTGCATATGTCAAGTTAGATGTTGCTTGACTGTGTCCAACTGGCCAGTGCTTTTCACTGCTGCTGTATGTTCCCCAATCGCGGATGTCTGTTGGACTACCCATTCTACATGGTGCTACGTAACCAGGTGTTTAGTACTGTGAACAAATGTCATACATCCAAAGATGCTGGTTAGCAACTGCTTCATATAAACCTCAGACATCCCAATAGGACATATCCGTCACTGTATTTTCAACATAACACCACCGGAACATGTTGATCACCTATGTATTCATTTAACCATGTTGTCTTCATAGGTGGGAATGCCATAGTTTACATATCCTACTTGACGTTGTGGGTGTGCCATTAGTATGTGTTCCACAGGTCGCACATCTGTTCCGCTGTATGGTAGCGGGTGCTCCTCATTCTGTTGCTGGCAGATTGAGTGCTGTGTACGCTGGTGTTGGCACGGCGGTCAAACTTTGTATGTGGAATGTCAACTGTAGTCCCTATGTGTATTTCCTGTGTTATGCCTTACCGCGGCTGTGTAATTTCACCCGGTTTGCAGTTGTGGGTGCCATCTTGGCCGTACGGTTGTCCATCCATGAGAATTGCCTACTGGACACTAGTATAGGGCTGTACACATTTCACACCTGCATTTAGCATTCTCCGGTGGATGGTTTGCATTATTAGCGGAGAGTAAGGCAGGTGCTACGCACACATCCCTCCCACAGGGCGGGACAAAGGATTGCCTGCAAAACAACACCGAGCCCAGAGTCTACATACCCAGAATCCCTTGACTGCAACAGTCGACAGTACCCATTACACATCCTTCATGTGTGCGGGACTGTGATGTGGGCGCAGTTCTATGGACCCGGTACCCTGGGTATTTCTGTGCATATGTGCTGCTTTTCATGGACAGCTATCATCAACATTAAACACGCTTGCGGTGCATATGTGTACCTGTGACGTGGTGACGACAATGAGTTCACGTAGGTGATGAAATAAGCGGGCACGCTGTCCTTTAGAAATTTTTGGGTCCTACAATGGACACCACTGTGCATATGTAAAGTGTAGAGCTTGTCGGACTGTGTCCTTGTGGCCAGTGGGTTTCACTGATGCTGTGTGTTCAACAATCGCGGATGTCTGCTTGACTACCCATACTGTGTAGTGCTACAGGAACCATGTTTTCCGACACCAGAACCCAATGGTGTACATCCAATGTTGCAGG
Organism: Protopterus annectens; assembly: GCF_019279795.1. Taxonomy (NCBI): domain Eukaryota; kingdom Metazoa; phylum Chordata; order Ceratodontiformes; family Protopteridae; genus Protopterus; species Protopterus annectens. Next base: position 689,903,894 of record NC_056739.1, on the reverse strand, counting down.
TTAACAACCACTTTAATTAATACCCAGAGGTCACGGTTGGGAGGTATCGCCACTTTATTGTCGGAACAACACCTCCAGACTGTGTACATCACGGGAACTTTAGACCAGTCTTACCGGCCATTTGCAATTGTAATTAGCAGACACGTGTCAATACATGTATGATAAGACATATTGTCATGCAGAAGTTAATCTATGTTATTTGGACATTGGCTTCTGCTATTGGCATCCGTTGCTGTGAGTGTTGCCAGTTACCATACACATTGCTTGCTCAGAGGCAGACTTCACAATTCTGCACACTACTGTGGTCTCCTTTAAGGACCCTGAGGTAGTGGTCGACAGTACTGCAGCCACTGCATCAATCACATTTGCCATCTACCAGTACCTACAGGACTGCATGAACCAGGCATTCACTTACCCAACTGTGGTTCATTGTACCAATGCCAAGCATCCAGTGTGGTGTACCCCAGCCATACACAGGCTGTACAACAAGAGGAGGTGGCTACTACAAGGTGGAGCAGACACCTTGTGAGGTATGACACCCTTGGTCATCATATGTGTAGAGTTACACACTGTCATGCCATGGTCCAGGGCACATTCCACAGATATACCTACATGGACCTGGCTGACAATCATACCACCTTCAGTTGCTATGCTCGACACCTGGGAGGTCACTCCCACATATGCTCTGACTGGGTTCACAAAGAGGTGGAGTTTACTCAACATACACACATTGCCAACATACGGGCTGACAAGTCCAGTGAGGACATCTCCACACCCTCCCCACACATGAGGAGATGTCTGTACCAGCGGTTTGTGGTCACCAAATGTTCTGTGACACACGGGTGGGACATGCTCTCTCCAGGGTAGTGGACATAGCATCCATGAGACCAGCTGGTGACCCGACTGTGTACTCCACTATCTCATTGAGGAATTAGACCCACAGTTAGGACAGCTATTTCTTTGTAGCCTCACCTCAGGTAGCATTACCCAGGTTGTGTCGCATGGCAACTGTAGTCCCACGTCACAGGGCCAATGCCTCCACTGAGCCTGGTTATTACTGTCCCATTACCATGAGGAGACCTATCTGCAAAGACATGGGGAGGGATCATACTGCGGCTCGTACATGAATGCATAGGGGACATACATACTTTGCATCCAACACGGTTTGTCTTGTTCAGGGGCGGTTCATGCCTTTAAAGCATGGTTGACATTTTCGGGACAGTCACCGAGGCCATTGATGGGGGTCTTGCAGTCCATACAGCCTACCTCGACCTGGCAAAGGCCTTCATCACATTACCCCCCTCAGGTATCGTTGATAAACCCATTGGCTGGGATGTGAACACGTACATCACAGAATGTGTTGTAAACTGTCTATGTGACACAACCCACATGGTCATAGTTGCTGGCAGCATGTCAGACCTACTGCCTGTCGCAAGTGGTGTCCCATGGGGCCCTTCCCTGGGTCCACTCCTGTCATACATCTACATTTCCATGGTACAGGCACACACAGGGGTGTTATGGGCAACATTGTTTGTAGATGACTGCAAAACAGGTGCCATAGTGGGACGGACATCTGACACAGATATCCTTCGAAGGGGCCTCCCAGATATGCATATCTGCTGTCAGGGACATGTCCCACAGCTAAATGCTAAGTAATGCAACATCATACCTGTCGAGAAGTACTAGGTCACCCCTGTCCAGCATATAGGTGGCTGTCCACTGAGCACAGGGGTGATTACCAGGGATCAGGGGACAGAGTTTGTCGGTCACCATTCGTTCGTTGCTATCGTGGTTCTGTGGGACTTCTACATTGCCCACCTGTTTGTGCAGGGATTCACATCTACATCAGGCTAGGTCATTGTCTCCTTGTACCCATTACGTGTTACACCTATGATTTACTACATTGCCCCATTCAGACTGTATCTGACCATACACCTACAGCAGCTGGGAAGGCCTCATAGGTTAATTGTCGTACAGATGCAGGATGACATCGTTTTGTGTAATGCTGCCCCACTTGTAGGACCCCTGCCCCATTAAGTCACATACCTGTTGTTTAGTGTTGACCTGTGCCTGACATACGAGGCCATGTCAACCCATATGTCATGTGTATGCTTCACCTACTGTATCTGCATCCCTCAGAACCACAAGGGCAGGTGACATGAACCTTGTCACGGTCATTAATGGGATGTGTTTGAGTGACACATATATCACCCAGACACTCACAATGCTGTGGATCTACATCACAGTACATGTGAGACAGAGATCCTTCCTAGCCTTGTTCGTGGGTATGTTGTCCATTGGATGGAGAATTGCAGGTATAGGCCAGGGATTACATCATTATCACTGCTTGACGGAGGTACAGCAATATCATGAGTATTTTATCTGAAGCACAGAAGGTTGGCAAAGTCATCCTAACTATGGTGTAGGGTTATGGCTGAACCTGGGATGATGGCCTACCCTGTACCTATGGACGTATGAACCTATATTCATAGTTTGTCACATTTACACTTGTCTATCCCCTATCCTCTTTCTCCAGTGTATATTTCTGTGGCACATGATTGTCCTCTGTATTACTTGCAGGTATGCTGTCTACAGTGCACATACGTCACAGTTGATGACAGTGTATCTGTGTCCCTAACACTGTGATACTGAGGACTACCACACATCCTTCACAACATTACATGCATATGTCTATTCTATTCTTCTTTGGCCTATGGGGGGGTGTTAAGGCAAAAATTACACAAGTCCCTGTTTGTGCATGCTTCATGTTGGTGTCTGACCAGGCTCCGTTGCAGTCGTGTGTTGGACGGTAGTGTTTCTGTGTGTTTGGCATGTGTTTTTATTGCCGGTACATCTGTGGGAGGTGTGGTTGGCACATGTTCCTCTTTGCAGGGACACCCATGCTGGGGTTTGTGTCATGCATCTGCACTTGGCATGTGCCATATGTCCTGTACTATTCCCACAGTCGTGTATGCCTTCATGCACTACTACTGCGTGTTACTGGCTGTTTGTATGTGGTACACATGGACATTGTGATGGTTGGCTTGACCTATTCCCATGCTAGAACATACACATCTGTCAATTACGTTGTTTAAATCAAACTGTAACACTCATTCGTCTTTTCAAAATGACAGTCAATAACACAGGAAGCTGAGATTAACAACGTTTTACTACTGTGCAGCAGGAGGCAAATAACTATGCAGTACAAGTTTAGAGTTTTGTTTTACTCTATACATGTTACAGCTGTATGAGTATTGTGTTTACAATCATCTTTTGCACACATTAATGATGTGGTCAGTCACAGGGCATTTACATCACTATAGTCCACAATATTGTATTCCTACAACAGTGCTAAGGTAATGCTTATTAAATGTTTTCCCATGAGGATAGCACAGCCTTGCGAGCCACATAGTCAATTAGAATGTACTTCGGTAAATTCTGCTCTGTCACGGTTCCAACACTGTTCAGATCCGGTTGTCACTTAATTTCCTACTAGGTTCCTTTGTCTCTCTGGTGAACAGCTGTACTCTGTGTTAGATAGAGCTCACAAGCCCATCCTCCTCAGTGGAAGGATGACAGATATACCTGTACATACATTTATTATTCTCTAACCGAGCAGATGACTAATGCTGAATGACATACACCTGCTGCACTGGTTACTGCCAGGGTCAGGGTTCAATCACACTGCAGCTACACTACAGGCAATTACATGCATGATAAGCTCTACTGCCATATTGTAAGATAGAATAATATGCATTATACACTATTTGCTTCTAAAGTAGCACGTCATATATATGTTTAAATATGTATTTTGCTAACATTCTCCCTCCTTTGATTGCTTCTATTCTATCCAGAAACATATACAACATTATTTCATTCCCTAGCCTCTTCCTCTCTGGAACGTTTAACTAGGCAAGTAATTTGTTGTACATTTCAAGAAGGATTGCATTTTGTATTGACAAATACCACTACAGGTCTTGATACATAGTCTCGGTACAGATATCGACAGAGTCCCTGACTAATACTTACATGCAAAGTATCCCAACAGACACATGCTCCCAATATGAGCAGAACAACACAAATGGCAATCATGATATTCAGTATGACTGAACCCCATCCACCAAATGGTTTGTGGAAATGGTTCGCCAGTGGGTTTGGGCCTGGTTCCGCCATGGATGACACCTGCTGTATTACCTCTAGGTGGGCGTTGATTTTGGTCTTTTTATGTGGTACTTGGACACAGCGGTCTTCTTTAATAAGCGCGCACCAATTCTACGCCAGGGTGCAGTCGTGCGCTATTACATTTTGTGACACAACAGTTCTCATTGCATCCAGTTCATCAGTCACAAGTTCAAGAGCGGAAAGTCACATTGATCATTCCTCTGACAGGTTTTGACAACTTCCTCTGTTCCCTGGTTGATTTCACTACTCCACAAGCTGGGAGTGTTCCAGCCCAGGTTATGACGCTGTCACTCAAGTCCATATGAATCGATATTCCTTTATCTCTTGCAGAAGACTGGATTTTCAGAACAGCTTCCATTTCACCCACTGGATTAGTAGGTTTCTCGACTGTGTTCCCAGTTCTTGAGCTATATGTGTTATAGTTCGTTTCGCCCAGAGGCAATTGTGCAGTATGTCATGTGACTGGAGCCAGATAACCCAAATAACAACCGCCGGACCAATTCTCAGGTAACCATTGATATGCTTTTTTCCCACAAACAACATAACAATATTCTACTTTACTACTGATGCGGGTTACCTCTGCATGTAACATTTTCCTGTCTATAACAGAGGACTGTTTATACAATTCAGGATGTTTCTGCACATCCTTCCACGTTGTTCTCATGAAGCTTCAATACAGATAATGAATGGTGCTACAAGTAGTACTGTGATCTTTGGCTGTTATATGACATTTGTAAGACACAGTTATGTTACAAATACTCCCACCAACTTGAACTGTATCATGTTTATGACAACATCCAATTACTTTTTGTGTAACAGGTAAGTACAGTGCCACTTTGTCCTGTGATCTCACAGAACCTGTATCAAAGTGTAAATATTCACAAGTCTCAATCTATCCCCAAGGGGACAACATACATCGGAAGTCCTCCATATGATGTAGGTATGGCAGTACAAACACAGCAATTTAAAATGTTCATAGTCTGTACATGCACACGCGTCATGCCTAGGTATGTGTTGAAGTGTGGAAGCCACTCTGTGGCCAGTTCATCACGTATCACTATTTGTATCCATGTAGTTATATGCAGGTAAGGTCCCAGCAAATGTAAAGTAAACACAAACATGGTTAATAGGTGTATAATCATTAGGACAGTAAACCAAATGTCTTTGGGGTTGCTTTGTATTGTTATACATTCTGGCCCGGGTGATTCAGGCTCTATGGTATATCAGCTACAAGATGTAAATCAGACTTGATATCCTTTACCGGTTTGAAAACTGTGAGGTGAACCCAGGACGACCTCTCTGCAAACTTTACTGCATTAGGCGTTGCCAACAGTACCTAGTACAGACCTTCACACATTCCACTTGGCAATTATCTTCTTTGGATAACAGTGACATACACACAGGATACTGGTGTCAGCTATGCGTCCGGCTTCACTTGCTCTTTATCTGTAAAAGACTTTAACTGCAAAACAGTGTTATTGGTTAACAATCCTCTCATGTCACCTGCTAATGAGCCATCGACCTCCGGCTCTGCAGGCATGACAGCTTTCCACTCTGGCACATGAGATGCCATTCCACATACTACTTCGAAGTGGGTGCAACACTTTACATTTGGAACTGTTGTCATGCTCAGCAATGCTAGAGGTAGACAGCAAATGTAACTCATCTGGGTGTCACCCACCAGCCTCCTCTACTTATTTCTCGGGATCCCATTGTACCACGCCACCAGTCATGCTGACTGTGGGTTGTACATGCAATTTACATTCATGGAAATACAAAATAATCCCCCAGGTTGCGTGATTGTCTGGTTCACTAAATGTGTTCTATTGTCACTGTAGCTTCTTTACAGTATGCCAGATCTAGGGATACTTTATTTTACTGGCACCTTTGCCACTGCTGCTGCATCCGGATTCATGGTTGGGAATGCTTCTACCCATTTTGATTATATATATGTGTAATCACTAAACAGTATTTCTTCCCTTCACATTTATTCAGATGTATGAACTCCATACAAATAGTACGGAACGGTTATGGTGGTGTAGGTAAACTCACTCCCTTTGGTTTAAATGCTCCCTGTGCATGATGTCTACTGCAAATGTGACACGCTGCTCATGATGTTTGTATGTGGTTCCTAATTCCGTATGTTAGGGGTATTCTGTTAACCAACTGTACCATCCCCCCTGTTGAGACATGGCTCTACCCATGGCTCCACAAAGCCGCATATCTGAATACATTAGGCGTTAATATTGGCTTTCTCACTGTGGATATGTGCAGTCCGTCTTCAAGGATTGCTCCTTGTCATACCCACGTCGGCTTTTCTGCTTTCGTAGTTGATGTTTGCATTGTTTGTAACATTTCTACATCTAGAATGTCTGAGGATTGTCATTCCTCATTCAAACAGACACTTTCCAACTGTGAGGCTGCTTGTTTTGCAGCTGCATCAGCTCGTGCCTTACCTTTCCTACTGTTATCCTGTTGCTTTCTATGACCTGCACATTTACAATTAGCTACTTTAGTGGGTAACTGAATGGAATCTGATGCATTCAAGATCAATTGCGCATGATTAATCGGTTTATCGGTGGATGTTATCATTCCCCTATTCTTCCACTGCTGCTCATAAACATGCACTGTACAGACAACATACTGACTATCGGTATAAATGTCCACACATCAGTTTTTCGCTAGAGTACAAGCACGTGTTAAAGCTATCTATTCTGCTGCTTGAGCAGACACGTTATGCTGCAGGGGTTGGGCGTCTACAATCTCATTATCAATAACTACTGCATAACCTACTTGATTCGTTCCTGTAGGACTCTGTCTACATGATCCGTACACATAAACTGTCACCTCTGCACCATCTAAGGGTATATCAGTGATATCATGTCTGTGTGGAGTTATTTCATCCATTTCATATAGGCAACTGTGTGGTGTGCCATACACAGGTGTCGGACGTGGCGTTGATAGGTTTAATGTTGTACAACGTTCAATCACCATATGAGGTTGACTCAGTGGTATGGTCAAACAAGACAAATGTCTAGCACGGGTCAGGAATGCTATCTTCTCTTGCAGCAGAATGATCGCAACTGCATGAGACATTCTCACAGTGAGAGGGTGGAATAATAACATTAAGGCCGGGCCTGTACTGCCATGGGTGCTACAACAACTGCCTGTACACAATGTGGCACTGACCATGCCACAGTGTCCAACTGCAATGAGTAGTAAGCTATGGGCGTTGCTTACTTCCATGCTGTTGCATCAAGACCGGCGTCATATATCTCCGCTTACAATCTACAGTCTGACAACATGTGTTATGATTATTCTGGAGACCTAATACAGATGTTGAAGCTATCAATCGTTTTAGTCTGCAGAAAGCTGTTTCTGCTACTGGAATCCAGTGTAGTATATGTTGTGCTGCCATAGGTGTATTAAAGATTAAGGCAGACAATAGAGCGGATTCCAAAGCATTGTTTGGTAACCAGCTTTGACAAATGTTAGTCGGCCCAGAAAGGACTTCATTCCCTTCTTGGTAGTTGGCTTGGGTGCTTGTGAAATTGCTACCTTCCTATCGTCATGTAATGTTCTACCCTCCTTGGATACCACATATCCCAGGTACTTGACCTGTATTCTCTGTGGTTGCAATTTATGCTTGCTTAATTTATGTCCCTGTTCTGCTGAATATCTCAATAATGCTATTGTATCTTCCATACATTGCTGCTGGGTAGGGGCCGCAAGCAGAATATCATCCACATAAAGTAGAACTTGACTGGCCCAGGGTGGAGTAAACACCGGAATGTAGCTAGCCATCTCCTGTGGGAATATCATTGTACTTTCACAGTATCCCTGCGATAGCCGGGTATGGCTGTATCTGTTACCCTGAATGTAAATGCAAAGCAATACGGACTATCTGGATGTATAGGTATTGCAAAGGAAGCATAGCTTATATGTACCACGGTAAGATACTTCTGTGGCGTGTTCATAGCATTCAATATTGTGTGTGGGTCTGGCACCATCGGTACCCTAGGTATTATTACATGAATTTACAGCTTGTAAATCCTGTACCATCCGCCATTCCCCCTTTGTTTTCCGATCAGAAGATACAGGGGTATTGCATGGTGAATAGCGATTACTTTGTAGATGGGGAATTCCCTCTGTGACTTTACAGATATCTTCTGGTGTCCACGGTCTATACACTAAGGGAGTTGGGTCCTGGCCTTCCTGTCCTGCATGAGGGTTCGGTACTTCAATTAATTGACAGATATCCTCACTCTGTTCTACTGACTGTCTTCTTACTCGAGTGTCCCTAGGTATGTTACGAGTTCGGGATGTGGTTTCAATAGCTTCTGTTACAGTTGGTCGTTGTGATACCTCTGTTGCCACAGGATAACGTGTGGGGACTAGCCTGCCCTCCCGCTTCATATCCTGGATGTGGTATCGGAGGTGGTAGGGGTGGGGGGCTGTCGCTACTACTGTATTATGATCTTCTCTGTGTCGTATGATGCTTTCGCATTTGTAGTGTTCTGTTCCCTTCGGTTCACTACCTCAATCCACCTATGTGCTTGACGGATACCCAATTGTCGCTGTTTTGTCGCCTGCACATCTTAGGGCTGCCACCTTTTCAAATGCACAATGTGGGACATTAGTGTTTGGAACATGTAATTTGCCAGGAAAAAACATACCCACGGCCAGTACAAAGGACAGGAATTCACTTTTTGCCAGGAGAGCTACCAATTCTTGTAGCATTTCAGTTGCTTATTCTGTTTATTATGATATTTTGTTGTTCCAGATACAAAATTACTGTTTTATGCTACCATTTGAAAAGATATCTGAGAAATCTTTGTCCTGAGATATCAGGACATTTGCCATGTTCGGTTTGTTTGCAGGACACAACTGGCCAAAGAGGGACTGTCCCTCACAGGGTGGGACAGGTGGTTACCCTAGAACATCTGCATCACATTTTCAGAGATTCCAATGTTTCAGTAACGATATTTTGTCTAATATACCATCAATGTCATATTTATTACCCCATTTTGCAGAATATCTCACATTATGTGCTCTCTGCGATTGCATATAGTTCACGTCACCCGTCAAACGCGGATCACATGATCTGTTTGTGCACTAATCTCCCATATCCTCTACACGACTGTTACGTACCCTTCTCTCGTACCACGTGGTATCTCCTTCCCTGTATCCACTGTAGTGTCTACAATGACTATTTACTCTACTCTGTGTTCCCCTGATCTATGTCCAGATTTAACACTATTTGGATTGGTCTTGACCTGCTATCACAACTGTTAACAGAAATACAATGTAGTCTGGTCCCTGATCTACAATAGACACAAAGAGGCAAACCCTCCTTACCTGAGCCTCCTGTTTATGACTGCACGTTTTCTTCTTGGGATCCAGTTTTCCGCTTTTCAGCCACAGATCAGACAGTGGACAGCCTCTTTACACACAACAATTCAGTCGGAGGTCTTTTCATTCAAGAAGAACCATTTAGGCAAATTCTCCTGCGCAGATGTCTAACCACCCATGCACTCTGACCTGTAGCTTACCAAGGGAATTCCAGCTAAGAAGGACCACAATGTCAAATAAGTTGTTAAAACCAGACTGTAGTAATCAGTAGGCTTTTCTAAGTGACAGTCAATAACACAGGAAGCTCGGGTTCACAACGTTTTAGTAGTGTACACAGGCAGGCAATATAATATACAGTCCAAGTATGAGAGTTTTGTCTGACTCTATACAGTAAGCAATTTCTTTATATAGTGTTTACAATCAGCTTTTGCCCACCTTACTGACGTGGTTGGTCACAGGGCATTTCCATCACTATGGTCCGCAATAGTCTATACATACGTGGGTGCTGAGGTCGTGCTTTTAAAATGTTTTCCCATGAGAATAGCACAGCCTTGCAAGGCACCTGGTCAATTACAGTGTCCTTCTGTGATTGTAGCTGTTTCAAGGACCCTGGACTGTTCCGATACAGTAGTCAGTTAATTTCTTACTACGTTCCTTTGTCTCTCTGGTAAGGAGTTGTACTCTTATCTTCGATAGTGCTCACAAGGCCATCCTCCTCAGGGGAAGGGGTGATGTTACGCATGTACATACATTTATTTTTCTGTAACCCAGCAGATAATTAATGCTGAGAGACATAAGCCTGCTGTACTGGTTACTGCCAGGGTCAGAATTCGATCACACTACAGCTTAGCTTCACCAGTTACATGCATGATCATTTCTACTGCCATATTGTACGGTACAATTCAATGCATTATATAGTATTTTGATTCTAAACTGGCACTTCATATGTGTTTCTATATATATTTTTCTAACAACATCCATCCGGCCATATGCATGTTGTTCCGTCCTTTACCTTGACCGTGTGTATTTGGCCGTCCGGCAACGCTACTCTCCACATGTGATGTCCCACCTTCCCCTTCTTTGCCTGTAGCACCCTGTTAGGACGTCCTGTTTGGTAGGCACATGTTCCGCTATATGTGTTTGACTTCTCTGCATAGCTAATCATCGATGCGGTGGTTCAACAACCCGACTTGTCCACATGTGTACAGTTATGTGCACCATGGCGTGCAAACCTATATGGTTTGGACGGGTACATACCACATGCGGGATGTACACATTCTGCACACACATTCACATGCAGCCATTTCCATATCTGTACCTGGGGTGGGTTGGTGACATGTGGGTGCGATTTGCCAGCGTGGCACTGCCTAACACATACTTCTTACCACATTTCAGGTATGCACATTGTGTGTAGGTGTATAGCTGCACAAGGATGCTAGCTGGTTTGGGTGCACAGGTGTACATGGGTGGGACTTACATGCTACAATGAGGCTATTGTGTATTACATCTGCATGCATGGGTTCTGCTTCTGGATATTACACTTAAACATACACCATCCTGTGTATGCGACAGACACGTTGCTGGGTGTGGGATATGTTGCTATGCACATGTTTGCCTGTGTTTAGGGTATCTTGGTTCCTTCCTGTTGTTGTGTCGACACAGCTACCCGGCTATGTACTCTCACTACTGCTTGTGACCATTATGGTTGACACCTTTTCCAATGCCCATAGTGGGACATGTTTTGTGGAAACATCGGATTTTGCAGGACAACACATACCCACGGCAAGTGGAGTTGACAGAACTTCACTTGTTTGCCATACTATACGCTTATTCTGTTAGCATTTGGGTTCCTTATTCAGTTTCTTATGCCATGTATGTGTTTCATATACAAAATATATGTTTTATGCTACTATTACAGGTATATTGCGGGAATATTTTTGGCAGGAAATCTCAGGTCATTTGCCAGTTTTTCGATTTTTGCCGGGACACAACTGTCCAATGAGGGACTGTCCATGGCAAATTGGGACAGCTGGTAACCCTGGTGACCATGCCCATGTCGCTACTGGGGTTGCCACCTTTTCCAGTTACCAAGGTGGGATATTTTCGGGACTCACATCTGATTTTACAGGCCGACACATACACACGGTCACTATATAGCATAGAACTTCACTTGTTTGCCTAAATAAAAGCTTATTGTTGTGGCAGTTTGGTTGCTTATTCTGTTTCTTGTGACATTGAGATATTTCAGTTACAGAAATAACCAATTCATGCAACCATTACATTAAATACGGGATATCATTATGTCCTACAATCTTAGCACATTTGCCATTTTTAATATTTTTTATCGGGACACAACTGCCCATAGAGGGACTGCCCCTCACAAAGTGGGACAGGTGGTAACCTTAGTCGCTACTCCTATGTCGGTGCGGCGTGCTGACATGCTGCGGTACACCTTCTCTGGGTATGACCACTGACGGTGCATTGTGGGACAAACGCGGTCTTAAGCGTATCCTTTGCTCCTTGGACGGGTACACTTAGGGCTTCGTGGGTTGTATTTGCTTCTCCGTTTAGTTGGGACAGGTACTATGTTGCATAATCTACGTGCGTTTCATTCTGCACGGGCCCTGGCTGCTGCCATTACTATTATGGGTGGACCGTGGCAGTCAGCACATTAGGTTGCTCACCGCCTGCTGGCTTAGCCACGCCTCCGGACGCATCCTACTTGGGCTCGCTCACGTACACTACGCACGTGTCTGTGGTTGTGGCGCACTCTCATTACTATGCATATGGCGCTACTACGCCAGCTATTCACTGCACCGCTGGCGCAGCCCTTACGCCGGCCTTGCGCCGAGCTTCATGAATCCCGGGGTCGGTGTGGATGCATGCTATCCCTATGTAGTAGGGTATTCTTATAGCATGATTTTCTATGTACACCTATATTCAATTTCCCGTCATCCAGACGGTGAATTGAAACATCTAAGAAAGCTATGTCATCCCTAGAATTAGTTGTTGTAAATTTTAAATATGAAGTTAATGAATTTATTTCAATAAAAAACTTTTGCAGCTCATTCATGTTACCACTCCACAAGAAAAATAAATCATCAACAAAACGTCTGTAGAAACAGACGAATTTCTGATATGAATCTAAGTGGAACAATTTCTCTTCCTCCCATGTTGCCATTACCAGGTTGGCGTAGCTGTTGGCACAGGAGGTGCCCATAGCCACGCCATCCTTCTGTAAGTATAATTGTTTGTCAAACAGAAAAATATTGGTTTCTAAAACTAATTCCAACAATAGACAAATATAGTCTATGTGTTGTTCTGACATATCTGATTGTCTATTTAAATATGACTTAATACTCAATATTCCTGTTTCATTTGGAATATTAGTGAATAACGACTTAACATCCATAGTAACCATTATAAATGTGGAGTTTTCAGGAAACAATTCTGTTCCTTCATACAGTTCTATAAGGAATTGTTTTGAGTCCCTTAAAATAAATTTGTTTGACTCAACTAATGGTCTTAAGGTTTTTTCAATTAATATAGAAAGGGGTTCAGTGACCCATCCACGACCAGAGACAATAGGTCTCATAGGTGGATTATACATGTCTTTGTGTACCTTTGGTAGTCCCTGGATTATAGGTGTTACTGGATTCTCTACAAAAAGAAAATGATAAATTCCTATGTCAATTATATCATGTTGATGTAACTCATCTAAGGTATTATATACATTAAACACAGATTGTTGAGCCCTTAAAAATGATATGGGTTCATAAAAGTTTACATCATTCAACATTTCATGCATTTTTTGTTCATATGATGTCCTGTCCAGAATTACTATTGGACCTCCTTTATCTGCTGGCCTGATGGATATATTTCTATCATCTCTAAGGTTCCTCAGGGCCTTAGTTTGTTTTATTGTTAAATTATTTTTCATAAATTTAGAATGGTTGGTACTTTTCAAAGTAAAAAATTCTTTCTCTACAATCTTACTAAAAGCATCTAGCAGGGATGGAGGTTTGGAATATATGTACTTGGCTTCTTTAAAGGTTTCTCAGAGATGCTTGATCCATTTTCCACAACCTGCATTTTTAATTGTACATTTCTTATAAACATCTCAATATCTAGAACTGTGTCTGTTACATTGCTATGCTTGGAAGGAATAAAGGTTAAACCTTTATTTAATACCTCTAATTCAACTTTACTTAATGGTCTGTGTGATAAATTTAAGACTAATTCATTTTCTCCCACATTTTCTTCAGCGTTGGCTCTTTCATTTGTGACCCTGAGGTTTTTCTCTTTTGTCTTCCTCTGCTCATTGAGCGATCTCTCCCTCTGCCATTTTTCTCGGCTATAGGGAAAGGGCTATATACTGCTTTATTTAAATTATTAGAGGGCAAGGCAGTTGTCTTACTGCGTACCACTGGTGTGTTAGAGTTGTCCCCTAAATTATGTATGTTTGCCACATTGGGCTGGATACTACTAACAGAGGGTGCCATTCCTGGTAATATATTACTTGATGTGGGTACTTGGATGGCATCTATGTTAACTAAATCAATGGCTAGAGTCTCACTGGATGTACTGCTATTTACCCCTTCCGCATTGGTAACAAGTTCATTACTAGGAATGATATTCAATGACTTCTCTGCTTGATTTCCAGATACAATGTTATGTGTATTTACATTGCTAGGTACATTTCTATTAACATTCCTACTAAAATTACTAGGAACATAGGAATTTATAATTTTCTTTTTGTAGAGAATCCAGTAACACCTATAATCCAGGGACTACCAAAGGTACACAAAGACATGTATAATCCACCTATGAGACCTATTGTCTCTGGTCGTGGATGGGTCACTGAACCCCTTTCTATATTAATTGAAAAAACCTTAAGACCATTAGTTGAGTTAAACAAATTTATTTTAAGGGACTTGAAACAATTCCTTATAGAAAGTTTTTTATTGAAATAAATTCATTAACTTCATATTTAAAATTTACAACTAATTCTAGGGATGACATAGCTTTCTTAGATGTTTCAATTCACCGTCTGGATGATGGGAAATTGAATACAGGTGTACATAGAAAATCATGCTATAAGAATACCCTACTACATAGGGATAGCATGCATCCACACCATATCTTTTCTAATATTATTAAAGGACAAGCAATAAGTGTGTCCAGATTAAATCCTTTACAAAGTAATTTTGAAACAGAATTGAATGATTTAAATACAAGATTAACGACTCGGAAATATAGATCGATGGAAATAAATAAAGGGTTCATTGATATAAAACATACCAGGGACAATAAGGTATGTCCCATATTCTCTGCACAAGGAAAAAGTATTTATAAGGAGAAAAGAACAGAAGAAACGAATAATAAAAAGTTACAAAAAATAACTTTATTTTACACCCAAGATATAAAATCAATCTAGGATGTCATTTACAGACACTGGGAAATATTAACAGTAAACCCTGAGATTAGGAAATTAGTAGGTGAGCAACCGCAATTTTTATATAAAAATAAGAAAAATTTACACAGATTGTTATGCTTCCCAAACAATATAAATAATGATATAAACCATAATACATGTGGAACTGAACCTTGCAACAAGTGCAATTTTTGCTCTTACATATCTAGTACAAATATGTTTGTGCACCCTAATACTTCTAAAATTAATATCTTTAATATTAGGGCAAATTGTGACACAGAACATATAGTCTATTTAGCAATGTGCACAGTATGCACTGCATTTTATATCAGGAAAAACCGATAGAAAGTTAAAAAACAGAATAAGGGAGCACATATATCAAATCAGAATTAAGTCGGAAGTTAATGCACTTTCCAAACATGTACTACAAGAAGGTCCATTACATCAGTTCAAGCTCATGGCCATACAAATAAATGTACCCAATATTAGAGGAGGGGATGTCAGGAATAAAACAGAACAAATTGAAACAGATTGGATCATTAAGATGCAAGCACATATTCCACCAGGCTTGAATGAAAAAATACCATTGAAGCCAGCTTTGAAAGGAAGGAACATTAAATATTAAATATTGATTATTAAATAAATAGACATTATATATTATTCTTGCATTCATCATTTTATTATATTAGGTTATTCAAAGTTCATTATTTTTTCATGTTATATTATGTTATAATATATATAAAAAATGGCTAATGCTTTTAAAGCATAAGTGCATTTTAGCACGTATTTATTTATGCATATATATGAAATGTTGTATTTTTTATATACATGTAATAAGGAAAGATCCTATTTATTCATCATTTATTTATATAAATTCCATAAATGCATCTTCAGTATGTTTTCATGATTCTAGCACATACATGAAATGTTGCATTATTTTGTATATGTATGCAATTAGGAGAGTTATATATATTTATTATTATTTTTTAGTATTTATTTTTATATATATTTTTTCAAGTATATATTTCTTCATATATTTTTTCAAGCATACATATTCATGTATTTATCTATTTTATACAGTTATATAAGTAACTTTTATAACTGACCATTGGGAAGCATTTTTAGTGTATTTTAATATACAAGTCACTTTTACAACTGATCACTGATAAGTATTTTTAGTGTATTTTAACATTTTGTTTTATACAAGATGTATTTCTTTTGCAATGCTTAATTGAACCAATTAATTCTTGATTCAATTTAGATGTGGGTGTATATATATTGGCTTTTATGTGTATATGGAATTCATGGTTTGAAAAAGCTTTACAGCGCTTACCTTGGTTTGTTTCAATAAAGTACTCGTTAAATAATAAGTCTTACAAGAAGATTACTGAAGTAATATATGCTTTATTTTCTTCATGGGGTCTGAACAGACTTTTGTATCCAGTAACTTCTGAATTGAATGTCTTTTTGGGTCTGAATAAAGGGCATTTTTGGGTCTGAATAGACGGCATTTTCATTCTCATACAAGTGACTTTTTTTGGTGAAATTATCTGCCTTACTTGAACCTGACTAAAACTTTTACTATTACATGCTTGGAATCCATTTATCACAGCACAGGTTCGAGTTTTTGCTAGCGGTAGTGATTTTTACTTGCTGGTTCATTAGATAGGAATGTTTTGGCACCTTTATCAGCACCTAAAGGTGTAAAGGCAAGGTCAGTATTGGGATTTTTATAAAGGATGTTGTGCAAATGAGGAACCTTATAACACCTGTCTGGCTTTTTAGGAGATGGAGGGTGAGAATCTAGGATCATAGAAGGAGCTGCAAAACATCATCCAAAGGCCACCAGGACTAGAGGAATAGCTATAGGCTTGGGGGTGCCCATATTCAGCTGTTCCTAGTACCTTTTCTGGAAATCAAAAAGTTCTTAACCCACCCATTTGAAAAAAAAAATAATTGTTACTATTGTGTCACCAAAGGAAATTTTACCATTAGGAATCTTGCAGGACAATGTGTCCTTTATGTTAGATTCACATACAGTGGGAAAAGGAATTTGGGAAGCTTAATCAAGTCCTCCACTGTCCAAATCAGAAAAACAGAAAGGAACTCTCTTCCTCTTAATAATAGTAAAAGTGGAAGATGTAGGCAAAGAGGTTTGAAAGGGCTGAGTGGTATAATTTTGCTCAAGGGCTGTATAAAACCAATACCAATCTCCCTGAAAGGAAGGGGAAGAAGAGGGTACATGTGTTTGGTTTTCTGTGTGTTTCTTAAGAGTGTCCATAGGTTCATACTAGGCTATCTGCCCTGGGGCAATTATAAGCCTAGCCCGATTCTGTATGGCTTACGCCACCCCTTGATTTGAGTATACTGTGCCCTTTTTAAGGTTTAGTTTACTGTGCCTCTGTCTAATAGTGACACGGGAGTAATCCCTGGGACAAACCTATGATCCCCGTCCACCTATCAAGATTCTTCTTGAAGAGATTCAGTGAGGTGCACTGCCTCACATGAACTGGAATTCTATTCCAGAGTGAAGGGAGCCTCTGGGTTATGAACCTGTCCCTCCAGCAAGTTCTATTTATTTCTGTGCTGAGGTTCAAGTCCCTCGAGCGTGTGGCTCTAAGAGATTTATATTTACTGAGGTGGAGCATGTCCATTAATTCTGGATTTGACATAGCTTTGTATGTCAGGCATAGATCGCCTCGAAGTAGGTGGTATGCAACTGAGTAGAGCTGGAGTTTTTTTTAACCGAGCAACATATGGCATCTGTTTGAGACCCTTGATCATCTTGGTGAGATACTTTTGGGGTCTTTCTGGTTGCTGCAGGTGTCGGGTAAGGTACATCCCAAAAGGGGCATTGTATTCTATGATGGGCCTGATGAGAGATGAATAAAGGGGCACGATTACCTCTCTTGATCTAGATGTGAAACCCTTTGTGATGAGGTGGGCTATGTAGAAGGTCTTTCTAACCACTTTGGCAATGTGGTTTTCAAAGGAGAGATTGCTATCAACTTGAGTCCCTAGGTCCCTAATAACTTTCTCTGTACTTAATGGGTTTCCGCATATGTGGTAATTTGTGGGCACATTGTTTTTGCCAAAGGGTATGACTATACATTTTATGGCATTTAGCTTTAAACCATGGTGCTGGCACCAGTTATCTGTCTCTGTGAGACCTTTTTGAAGGATGTTTGTGTCAGCTAGAGAGTTGATTATGGCGCCCAGTTTGCAGTCGTCTGCGAACTTGGTGAGCCATAGCCCTCCCACGTTTGCCTGTACCTCGGAAAAGTATATACCGAACAAGAGTGGTCCCAGGACAGAACCCTGTGGGATGCCACTTGTGACCGGCTTCGAGTCTGACATGGCTCCAGCAACTCTCACTCTGTGGGTTCTGTCTTTGAGCCAGTTTGCGACCCATCTTGCGACATAGGGGTTTATATTTAAGCTGGATAGCTTATCTTTGATGCCCGAGTGGGGTATTGTGTCAAATGCTTTTGCAAGGTCCAGATAGGCTGTGTGGACTACCTTCCCTTCATCTATGGCTTTGGTGACTGTTTCAAAGAAGTCAACCAGGTTCAAAAGGCAGGATCTGCCCTTGACAAAGCCGAACTGGGTAGGATCTAGTGTCTGTAAGTCCCCAATGTCTTTGTTTATGAGCTCCATGATGATCCTCTCCATAGCCTTGCAGACTAAGCTAGTCAGGCTTATGGGGCAATAGTTTCCAGGGATCGTAGAGGCTCCACCTTTGTGGAGTGGGACCACTGTTGCTGTACACCATTCTGTGGGCACATATCTTGTAGTGAGGCTGAGATTGTATAGCTGTTTTATTTGAGGGATTAGTTCCTCTTGGAGTTCATGTAGGACGCAACCTGGGACGCCATCTGGTCCCATGGAAGCAGTGTTTTTTGCTTTGGAGAGGGCAGCCTTCACCTGAGCATCAGAGATGTTTGGGAGGCAGCCCTCTGCTGGGATAGATACTTGCTCTTTTGGGGGGGAGGGGGGGAGAAGTTTGCACTGAACTTGTCTGCCAGGATATTGGTGATGTCTGTGGGGTCAGTGTATTTTTTGTCGTTTAGAATCAACTCAGAACAAGTCTGGTAGCTGCATCCCAGGTTTCTAACATAACTGAAAAAAGCCTTATGATTGTCTTTGGTGTCCTGTGCAATTTTTCTCTCGAAGCTGGCCTTGGAGGATTTTATGAGGGATCGTAATTTTTTGCTAGTACTGATCAGAGATGCCTTCCCTATTAGGGATTTTGCTCTATCATGTAGTAGCTTCCTCCTTCTGTTGTACAGTTTATTTATGGCAGGGGTCCACCAGACTGGAATCCTGCCTTTGGATGATTGGGTCTTGGTTTTGTTTGGGAAAGCATGATCCATGCATTCCTGGAGATGTCCGTAGAATGCGTTTATATAGGATTCTGCAGTTTGGGCCATAGTTTCCACTGGCCCTGGGGCCTTGAAGGATTCCACTTCGGTTTTGAGAAGTGAGAAGTTTGCTTTTGAGAAGTTTTTCTCTGTGGTTTTCTGGGCTGGGGGTGGGGTCGGGATGTGGATATCCAGTGAAATTAATTTATGGTCTGATCTTAACAATAAGGGATATACTTCTGGTGTGGAGCATAGAGTCCCCATGTTGGTAATGATCAGGTTTAGTATGTTGTCCCCTCTTGTGGGAGTGGTGACTAGTTGTTCCATAGCATTTGAGTTTATAATTTCCAGGAACCTTTGGGCTAAGGTGCTGGGGCTTGAGTAGTGCTCCCAGTCGATGTTTGGGTAGTTGAAGTCGCCCAATATAATGGTGTTCGGAGAGATCTTCATGTTCTCCAATGTTTTCAGGAAAGCCGAGTGGGATTCCTGACTTTGAGAGGGTGGTCTGTAGAATGCTATAAACTGAAAAGCAGTCTTGCCCACTGTTAGATACACATGGATGGTCTCCGATACTTCGTGCAATGCCACTAACCTGGAGGTGTGGATATCCTTGATAAATATGGAAACTCCCCCTCCTTTTGTGGTTCGGTCTGGGTTTTGGGGCTGAAAAGCATGATATGAGGTATAGCCTGGTAGTGCTGGGGTGCTCTCTGGAGCCTTGAACCAGGTTTATGTCACTGCACAGATATCGATGTTCTCCATACTGAGGAGAGCTTCGAGTGCGTGCATCTTGAGGTTAAGACTTCTGGCATTTAGCAGCATTACCCTTAGTTTCTTGTTCCTTGTGCTGTCTATGGGGGTGGGTTTGACTTTTGAGCCTTGCCTAAAAAAGGCACTATGGGGGTGGCAAGAGCCTTTGCCAATATCTGAAAGCCCAGTGGTGACAGTTGCAAGCCGTCCCTAGCGAAGCAACGTGGCTTGTCGAGCATGTCATCCCAGGCTGACAGACACTGGATCCCCTTTGAATGACACCAAAATTTTAGCCAATTGTTAAAATCGATCATTTTGTCTTTGTACTGTGGCATCATTCTAGGTGAGGGTAAGATGCTGCTCAAGGTCAGGGTCATACCAGCCTGGGCTACATGATCAGAGAGCTCCTCTATGTCTCTTTTCATGTAGTCCAGGGAGGTACATATGGTTTTCATGTCTGAAGCCACAGGTCTGACCTCCATGAGCAAGCCTGCAATGTATTACCTTACATGAACCTGGTGGATATTTCCCTCACCCTTAAATGAAATAATTCTCATCTCTCTCTCTCTTCCTAGCTGGCTCAGCTGAATGAACAGTCTGATTGGGCATAAGAGGGTCCATAGCAGTCTCTTCCATGTTTCACAACAGGCAGCTAGGAGAAGCATTCTGATGGTCCATAGCCTGCAAATGCACCTCAAATGAATTGTCAGCTAGAGACTATACAAGAGGGATGGACATAGATCACACCTCTCACGAAAACTGTTTCTCTTCTTTTTCTCAGGGGGAAGGTGCCCTGCAGATGAAGATGAAGCCATAGCTGCTCACATCAAGTCCAAAACACATTTGCTCTAAAGGAAAATATAAAGGGAATTTAATCAGCTCCTAATGGTCTTAGGGGTGAATGAATGGCAAATTGCTCATGGCCAAAAATCATGTTTAGCATTTACATAAAATGCACAGCTACAGTGGGAGTCCTTATATGGCATTTTGCTCCCACAACTATACTTTCTTTTCTCCTGACAGACATAAGAAAGTTTCACATGAAAAAATGTTAGAAATATAGGTAGCATTCCCAGTAGGGTACGTATATGCCTGATGACAATGTACTGATGCTGACTGCACAGCAACATGAGAAGCAACCCTAATAAGAGTCTACCTACATAGAATAGCAGCAGGAATGTTCTGAGTTCTGGCATGTCCATATGTCCCTTTTATACTAGCAAATCATCTTGTGTTTAGGACAGGCATGCAGTGTGCGAACAAGGCCCCTGAACCTTTTTAGATTAGCCAGATATACAGCATCCTTAGCTAATGTAACAGTGACCTAATGAAGAACATGAAATGATACAATATACTGTTACAGTGACCACTCCTTAAAGATGTACAGTTTTG
Organism: Protopterus annectens; assembly: GCF_019279795.1. NCBI lineage: Eukaryota > Metazoa > Chordata > Ceratodontiformes > Protopteridae > Protopterus > Protopterus annectens. Next base: position 689,882,423 of record NC_056739.1, on the reverse strand, counting down.
CTAAGGCTCTTACATGTGCGAGTATACTCAGTAATAGTACATATACAAATAACAGGATCACTGTTGCAAGAATTCATTATATGAATAAAAAATAGTTGAAGGTGGATTTTAGTCCATCAACATGATCCTTTTCAACAGCTGAATAATCCTAGGTTGCATAAAGATAATTTTAGACCATGAATAACTATCTTAACATATTAGCTGAAATGTCAGGAAGTTAAGAACTAACAAACAACACTGTTCAGAGCTAGTGCACAATAATACTGCCCACTTTAACCCAAAGAAAATATCTAGCTGAGAAATTCAGTGCAAACTTTATTCCACCCACAGTTAAAGCTATTTCACAGATTCCACAGTCCAAGCCACCCACTTTAATTATAATGGAACAAGTCCTGTAAGCTCTTTCATAAAGTAAGAACACCTTATCCAAGGGCCCTGACAGTGTACTAGGTTGCTTGATTATTAGTACCAAATACGGCCTATCTGAAACTATATCTAAGCCTCTCTACTCCGAGCCTGGAAAGCAGCCAGTGTAAGGCCATTACACAAGGATGGCCTAACCAGAAACCCTGGTAACCATAGGCCCATTAGTTTCACTAGTCTCATATTGAAAGCAACGTAATGTGTCTCAGACCTCATCAATCAGGACAGAAACTCTTAATCATGGACCCTAATCAATGTGACTTTGTCAAAGGCAGGTCCTGGCTCTTCGATCTTAATTTCTTTGAAAAAGTTATTGAAGCGGTGGAAAGCAGTTCTTCAGTACTAAAGATATATGGATATGGAATGGCTTTTGTCACTATTCCCACTGCAAGCATTACTGACAGAATTGTAAATATGAACATAAACCCTTGTGTTACATGGTGGGTTGTTAACTGATTGACAAATCAGATGTGGACACAGTTGCAGGTGCTACTTCTAAAAGCAAAAGAGTTACTACTGATGTACAGCAGGGCTCATTTTTGGGGGCCATATTCTATTTGTCATCTATTTCTCAGACCTTCAGGCCAACACTCCTACTCTAGGTTTATCAAAGTTCACAGAAGACTGTAGATTGGGTGTTCTTGTACCATCTCCCATTTACTACTGCTCCAACATGGGTTAGACCATGTTAATATTGGATGCAAGAACAATGGTCTCAAAATAGATTGAGAAAAATGTAGTAGAGTTCATTTTGGTACACATAACATTGTCTCATCATACCATTTAGCCAAAAACAGCCCTCTAATTTGACACTGTTAGAAAGAATCCAGGCACTCATGTCGACAGTTCCTTATCTTTCAATCATCATGTCTCAGCAGCAGTAGTTTGGAATGCCTTCTAGCAGGCATCCTGAACTTCCAAAGACATCTCCTCTAGATATAAAGAAGTCTTAATTCCCCTTTACTCTTATCTCTTTATACCTATCACTGAAAATAGTCCCTCTCTTGGCATGTATTTCTCTAAACATACTGTGCAACTTGAGAGACCACAGAGTACTAGCTAAAAAGATAATAGCCTGAAGGTGCTTAATCATCTGGGCAGACTGGCAGCTTTCCCTCTATATACAGTCTCTTACAGCCTACACTGTGTGGATCTGTGTCTAGCCTTATGAGCCACAAAATCCCTGACTCTCCATGGCTTCTTATTACTTTGTGGAACAAATGGTTCCTTAAATACCTGGTTAAATGAACCAAACCTTCAACAGATAAATAAGTCACTGCATAATAGATTCATATCCCAAGGTATCCCCTACCTTTGGAAAAAACCTCCACTACATATCATAAATAAATGCACCAGTACCACCTTCAAAGTAAACCTAGATAATTGGATGAGCAGACTCAAATTCTCTCATCCAATTCAACAATCTTGTGTTGTCTTCCATGAATCTGGAGGCAACTTTTGCATATGGCTTGTTGGCTAGCCTTCTAATATTGTGTAATTACCTATAAACCTATGGATGTTGGAGTTCAGTTACAAAAAAGAAAACTGTACCATGTGTCATACTTTTTTCCAGCTTGTAGTTTTGTTGATCCACACAGCTTCACTGGTTTGTTGGTCTGTTTCTTTGCTTTGACCTTTGGTAGGGTCATGTACAAACACTCCTTTTATCTTTACTATTATAAAGATATAATGTTTATGGCTTTGTACTGCTGTTAATTAATTCTTAAGACAAATTATGAACATGTGCTCTTACTGGCATCAGATATATGCAATATGCCATTGAAGAGTCAACAGTTAGAATTCCCATTTCCAGACTATCACATATTTAACCTGTGGATAATATAGGAATGGACAGCTGTCTGTTTGTTGAAATCCCATATGGTCTCGATATTGTCTGTTACAATCTGTAAGAGTTCCTGGTTTCACATTTGATATTAAGGTTGTAAGAATCAGATGTACAACCAGTGAATCCCACAGTGTGAGGTGTTGTTCCTATTAAGAAGGAGACCAAAGACCTAGCTTTTTGAGGTATGGGAGATAAAGTCTTCAAGCATCTATGAAGTCTGTGGTCATTTCCTGGTCTGGAACTGTAAAATCTTAAAGTAGTCTATCTGAGGACAAGATGATGGCACAAGCTATTTATAAGGTTTAGTATTAATACAATATTAGAGGGACATTTGGTTCTTTGACTCGAAAGACTGTCAAGGTGCCAACATACCTTTATCATATGTAATCTGTGACATAGAACCACAAAGACAGAAAAATACACCCCCATATTTTGAGATACAGGCTTGCAGCTAATGCTTTCTGTTTTGCAAAATAGTTGCATCTTTTCTTGAGGCAGAGTTACTATGGAAAATCTGGTGCTCATGTCAGACCCTCCTTAGGAATCATTTAGTTAAGGAAAGGAGCAATTTGCAAGGTTTAATTTCTGAACAGAATCAGCCTGAATCAGATAGTTGACCAGATAAGACTAGATGTATGTTCCTATATAACTGAAATATGTGAATGATGAGCCCAGGCATTCAGTGGAGATCCTGTTCACAGTAGAAAGGCCCAATGGCTGGATGTAAACTGTTAATAGGAGTCCTTGTGCAATATCTGAGAAACTGCATATAAGCCTTCAATATGATGTCATGTAAAGAAACATCCTGTATGTTGACAGTTATTATAAATCTGTTCCAAATGGTGTAATGTCTGTGCTGTTAAAACCCTGACTTTTGTCTTGATAAACTTGTTCAAGTGTGAGATCTAAATTAGGTCTCCAATGACCTCCTTATTTGGCACTACAAAGAATACTTCCTTTTTCTGTCAAACATATTGGTTTTACTTTATGAAAACTAAGCAACTGTCAAAGAAAAGGTACAGCTAAGTAAATGTGATCTCTTGGAGTGGTTGGAGTAGGCTTCAGAAGTGGCATTGCTCTAAATTCTACAGTTTATACTACAGACACCGCACTGACCCATCTTTCTGTTGCTGTATGAAAACATTTAATTGGAAATAGGGAAATTATCTCCTAAGGGACAATCGAGGCAGAATCTAAGAGATGATGGCAGAGACTATTAATAACTACTGTTGGAAAGTCTGTGCTGGGTTGATTCTTGTTGCTGTTGAGACTGCTGGCATTTATTTATGCAGGCTTACTGTTTCTTCTGATGCTGCTTATTTTACCACCATTGTTGCTTTTAAGTTTGCTTATGGCAGAATGGTCAAGATTATGTTAGAAAATTTTATGAACAGTTCACAACTGAAAGATGGAACATCTGCTTCACAATCTAAATGATGTTACCTTTCACCTTAAACACTTTTATCACCTTAGGTGGGTGAGCCAAACATAAAAATATTATCTAAAGAACCACAAGCTTCACGAGGAAAAAGTTGAGTTCTGAGCAATGCATGCTTTTCTATATCTGATATAGCTGCTCCAAAAAAGAAATGTGGCATCCACACTTTACAAAACCTTTGCCAACCTTGTCAGCTGTTAGTGCACACTGTAGTATCTTGCTTTGTAGCAAAACATCTGAAATTTCTAGAATTATCAGTTTGTCTGTCTCACCCAATGCTGCACCACATGGTTCTGGTATTTTAGGGTCCCAATCCAGGGTAGCAAACATGTACAGCTTTTTATCAAATCTGTCCGAACCTATACTCTCTCTCTTGCTCTCTTTTGTTTAGTAGACAGCAAGAATTTACTCACAGAGAAAAAGAAGTTATGTTGTCCATTTTCATTTATCCTCAACATATGGGTTTTATTCTGAGCCTCAGAACTGACTTGGCCATTACTACAGCTTTGAAAGTCAAAACTCTACAAGCTCAACCCTTGCCCACAATGCTCCTCTCCTAGTTACCTCAGATCGAGTTTGGTGAAAGAGAGACAGAAAGAAAACCCCCAAAAGCCTTCACAGAGACCATATCTGGAACCATATAACAGTAAGTGATATGTGTCCATTATCCAGTCCACCAAAAACTTCAAAGGCAGGGGTAAGGAGGGAGGGGAGTCGAGGATAGATGAAAATGGACAACACAGATGGAACATTATGGTGAGTACATAACTTCTTTATCTAACATTGTCAATTTTCCTTTCATCCTCGACATATGGGACAGAGTCCCCAGCTACCTTTGACCTTGGGCGAACCAAATGATGCTCTTCCACTGGAGACTAGATCCAATTTGTAATGGGTAATAAAGATATGAGAAGCCCAAGTTGCTACTGCATAAATATCATCCTTAGAAGCTCTAGCTTGAAAAACTGCTGAAGTAGCTACAGCTCCTTGTAGAATGTGCCTTTAAAGACCTAGCCAATTTAACTTTCTTGTTATTACAGACAAAAGAAATACAATCTTTGAGACATCTGGCTAGCATCACTTTGCTCACTGGCTGGCCAAGTGTTGTAGATGAAAAAGACACAAATAGCTGGTCAGATTTTCTTAAATCCTTAGTTCTGTGTAGACAGAAATGTATTTGTCTTTAAACATCTAGCAAATGTAAGCAGTATTCACTTTGTTAGCAAAGTTGGGAAAAATACTGGTAAATTAACAGTCTGATTAATATTGGTCTCTGACACTACCTTAGGCAAAAAAGAAGGACTGGTTCTTAGCAAAACTCTCTTTGTGGGAAATCAGACAAGGGGTTTTACATGATAAGGCTTGTATTTCTGAAATCCTTCTGGCAGAAGTTATTGCCACTAAAAATATAGTTTTCCAGGATAAAAATTTTGGATCACATTCAGCTGATTGCTCAAAAGGAGGTTGAACAATGACTTGTAGCACTAAGCTGAGATCCCAAGGTGGGGTAGGATCTTTGTAAGTGTGTGTGTGGGGGGTTGGCAACAGTATTCCTTTTAAGGATTCTTTAAAATCATTATGGAAATTTGAAATAGCAGCTAATTGAAATTTTATGGTACATTGGAAAGCACCTGCTTTAAAAAGTGAAGCTAAAAATTCTAGGACTTTATCAATGGGCACTAAAATAGGGTCAATATTGCTATCACAATCCCAAAAGGTAAATCTCCTCCATTTGCTAACATAGAGTTTACGGGTAGCTAGCTTATGAGCGGCTAACAGTGCATGACGTACCGGGGAGGAGAGTGAGGGCTGCCTGGCTATTAATGGAACTGGAGAAGCCAAGCTGTCAATTTGAGGATTACAATGTTCTGATGGATTAACCCCACTGGATGAGATGGAAAGTCTGGAGCCGCTTCCAGTATTCAAGGCTGTTGAATCAGATAAGGCCAAATGAAGGGAAACCATATCTGTCAAGGCCAATAAGCTGCAAGGATTACTTTGCTCTTCAATCTGATTGCTTTCTGTAAGAATTTTAGGATTAGAAGAATTGGGGGAAAGGCATACAGCAGTCTGGAGGGCCAAATGTGGAGAAGAGCATCTCTCAGTGACTCCCCTTGAGGGGGATCAGGGCAAAGTAGTTTTCTATACTTGTTTAAGGGGATAAGATTTGGTTCCTCCCTGCTTGTTGATGTACCAAACTACTGATATATTTTCTGTTTGAAACACAACTGTTCCTGAAGGAGGAGCAGTCTGAAAGGCTTGCAACACTAAAACACTGCCCTTAGTTCCAGTACAATGATACGCAAGTTGGTCTCTGTGGGTGACCAAGTGCCTTGAACAGGCTTGCCCAGATAATGCCTCCCCCACCCCATCTGGGAGGTGTCTGTGGTCACTATGGCTTATGGTTGCGGTGGGACAAAGGGACAGCCTAGAAGAATGTCTTCAGAATGCATCCACCAAGCTAAATCTTTTCTGCAAAGATTGGTGATCAAAATCAGGTCCTACATGGGTTGGTGGAACATTGACTATTTAGACACTAGCAACCACTGTAATATCCTCAATTGGTATCTTGCTAAGGGAACTAGAGTTATAGCTGCAGCCCTAGAAGGATAGATGAGTGGTTACTTTTTTGTTGATTAGCTTCTGTACCTGAACTCTGATTTTCTGTAATCTCATAGGGGGAGAGAAGCTATAGATGTTTATTTAGAAGGGTTCTTATGAACTCTAAATTCTGAGTTTTGATTTTTTCTAATTTACAGTTATTCCCAGATAACAGCAAACATTAAGTACATGGTCACTTGCTTCTATCAACTGATGCATGGTAGGAGCAGTAATGAGACAATCGTCTAGATACAGAAATACTCAGAATCCCTGCAGTCTCAAGTGAACTGCTACTACTGCCATAAACTTGGTGAACACCCTGGGGGCTGTGGTGAGACCAAAGGGAAGAACTCCGAATTGAAATTATTTAGTTCCCAGCCAGAAGCAGAGGAATCTTTTGGACCATTTGTCCATTTTTATATGGTAATATGCATCCTGAAGATCCGTTGAGCACATTCAATCATCTTTTTCCAAAAATAGAATGGACTGTACCCTGACCATCCAGAATTTGGCTTGATGGACTGATTTGTTCAGTACACTTAAAATTGGTGTCCAATCCCGTCTTTTTTTGGCACTAAAAAGAATCTTGTGTAAATTATGGAATCTCTTTGGTCTTGTGGGACTCCTTGGATGACTCTTTTTTTCTAGCAGTTTTTGGATTTCTAGAACTGCTTGTCCACTCTGTCTTTGTGGAATGTTGGGGATTTTCTTGCATACAGGAAGAGGAAGGGAAAAGAGAATTGTAAAGCCTCTGGATATAATCCTCTGCACCCAAGCATCCATGTTATTTGTAGCCAGGCATTTTGGTGCAGGGATAAGCATCCCTTGACTGCCTCCAGAGGAAGACAATAGGGTCTCCTTTCAGCAGCACTGGTAGGATTCCCCAGAGGAAGAATCTCTGAAACCTTGATTTGTGGGCCACCTCTGCCACATGGGTGGCATCTTCCATTAAAGATCCCCCTCTGCCCCTGGGGGAACTACCTCCAAGTGGGTCATGAAAAGGCCCTTGTGACTTTTTGAACCACACTTTCCAACTGCTTCTCTGATTTCTAGAGAATGGTTGTTGAGAAGTGGAAAAACATACACTCACAGCAGAAAGGGTATTTCCATCTTTCTCACACCTGGATAAAGTTCTAACATTTGGGCCAAACAGGGATATTCCATCAAAGGGTGCATTGACAAATGGAGACTTAAATGGCTCAGCAAAGTCACATAGGCACATCTAGGTGCGTCTCCTAATGGCAATGCCTGAACCAACTGTGCTGGTGGTCCCCTTGGCTGCATGAGCAATGAGCCTCATGGACAAATTTGACACAGACTCCAGGGTAGCCAAATGGGAAGCTACCTTTTCTTGGACTTCCTCAGAAACTGTTCCTACAAGGCTATCTGAAAACTCCTTGACCAGATCCCGCAAGTCTGGTAAAGTGTGCCAAGGACCTTAAGGCAAAGGTCGATGATGCATAGACCTGCGTCTCAAACCTATCCATCACCTGAGATTCTCTGTTGGGTGGATGGATAGAACTCTTTTTGGCCAGTTCCTTCTTTGTGGCTGCCACCATGACCACGGCATCAACTACTAACCCTCTGGCTCAGAACTGTCTTCAGGGGCAGGCATAATTTTGTGAGGTCCCCTGGGGATAGGTTCACTAGTATCAGTGGCCTTCCACACCCGCTGAGAGATCAAATGAGCTTGTCAACAGATGGAGTCACCCAAGAGGTAGAGGGTCAAATGCCAAAGGCCTGTAGGTACACTGACTCCTTGGAAGAGGGATTTTGGGACTTCCAGTCACATCTCTGTTTCAATATTTCCAAGATGTCTCCAAAGGAGACATCAGGGGTGACCTTGGCGATCTCTCTCCTTCTTCAAAGTCAGTGTCTTTGGTGATCAATTCCTCTGGGGAATCCATGTTCTTCCTCTTGCACTTTTTCCTTCTTAGCAACCTCCTCAATGGAGTGATCTGGGGAGATATCAAAAGAGGAAAGAACTGTTATCTGGGACTCCTGCCGTCTTTGCAATCTCTGACCCAGAAGGAGTGCAGGTTGAATATCTGTACGTGAGAAGGAAAGGGAAACTGGCTCTGAAGTGGAAGGGCCAACTGTAAGACTATGGCAGTCAGGTCTCTCTCCATGGCCTCTAAAGCTGGCCCCCCCCAAAGAGGGAAGGGAGCCCAGAACCAAAAAGACTGCCTCAGAACCGTGGTCACTTATCACTCCAAAGAGACAGCCTATGAGAATGAAGCCAGAGCCAAACTGATCTGTGCCGAAGCCCCAAGGTGCAGAGACAGCTCTGAGAAAATAGATGTTGACTCATGCCTTCCAGGGCTGACAGGAAAGACTTGGTTCCATGAGACTTCTGAATCTGAAAGGGCCAATGACTGCCAAGCAAGAACTGGTTCCGAAGATAGGGATATCTCTGGAACCGATACAGTCTGCAATGGGCACCTCAGAGCTGAGAAAGTGAATACTTCAGATGAAGTCAGAAGAGGAAGAAACGGAGGGGTAAGGGAAGGATCGGCTCCCATACCCAAGGGGGCAGGGGCCGTAGAGGTACCTGACAACCCTCTTGCCCAGAGTATCTTATTCACCAGCCTGTCCACATCATCTTCAATTAAGTTCTTGGTGGAATGGATAGAAATGGTGGAGGGTGATTTTCGCCTTTCTGCAAAGGGGTCAAATGAGAGTGAATATGAGGTTCTTGGAAGATCCATCATGGTGGGCTCATCAATTTGTTTATTCTGTGCCAGAATAGTCAATAATGAAAGAGATGTCTGTGCCGAAGGTTTTGGTGTCAAAACTTTCAGATGCTCCTGCACAGAAATGCTAGGTGCTGAAGACTTTGTCTGCTTTGGGACTGAAGCTTTAGTAGAGGAGTCAGTTGGTTCCAAGGGTTCTAAAGGAACCAAAAATTTAGCCCTTTTCAAAGATAGTGTCAACTGAGTGGAAGGCACCGAAAGGCTTCTCTTTTTCGTTTTTTCCAAAGCTTTGGAAGAAGGAGAAGACACATCGGTCTTATACTTGGCTTTGTCAGCACCAGATAAGGCCTCACTGAAGGCTGATGGAAGCATACCCTTCAAAATAAGTTTGTTACATCTTTCCACTAGCACCCTGTGACTGAAACTGTGACATAAAGAGCAGTCTTCTTGAAGGTGATCAGGGCCTAGGCAATAAACACACAGCGAATGAGTGCCTGACATAGGAATTTTACGCCGGCATTTCTGGCATCTTTTGAATCCACAAACTTTAGGTTCATCAGCCATGATGAAATTCTCAAAGTTTGTAAATATTTGGTATCAACAGGCCAGCTATACAAAACACACATGCACACAGGTAAAAAAGATTATTCAGAAACAGCAATACTCACCACTCATGGAAGAAAGAAGTAGCTTTTTTTTTTTAAATAGAAGGAGAAAGCAGTAGGAAGGAAAACTATCAACAATGGTAGCTAAGAATACACCAATGTGTGCAGAAGACAGAAAAACTATCAATGATAGCTAAGAATACACCGAGGTGTATGGAAAGAGAAGGAGCGGACAAATCTAAAAGGGTTAGAAAGAAGTGGGTGGGTTAATGACTAATAGGTAAAGAAGAAACAAAGTAGAAAATTCTTTCAAATTTTGAAATGTATCAAAAAAGCAACACTTAGCTCGAGAACAATGGCGAACGCGTCTGTCATGAAGTCGTAAAATGAGATCTGAAGTAACTAGGAGAGGAGCATTGTGGGTAAGGGTTGAGCTTGAGAATTTTTGGCCTTCCTAAGCTGTAGTAATGGATGAGTTAGTTCTGAGGCTCGGAACCCAACGCATATGTCGAGGATAAAATGAAAACTAATAACATCAGATCATTAGCCACATGGTTTTAAAAGAATATTTAAAAACTATCACAGACCATATAAAAATCTGGAGCAGATGACTATCAATAAGGTTTAATATGAGTCAACATACATCAAGAAAAGATGGTATAATGTGAAGAATGACAAATTATTACGGTGACTCAAATTGAGAGCAAAAATAACTCAATGCATTTAACATAAATATTGAACTGTGTCTCACCAAAACAGACATCCTTTGCAAGAGACCTAGATAAAAGGGAGGTTTTATCCTTGGAATTATTAACATGACAAAATGAGAAATCTATTTAGCTTGAATATGTTTCCCCAGAATCTGGAGGAGATGGATAGTGACAGAGGTGTTTTTATTTATTCATGCTTAAGTTGGCACAGTCCTTGATACAAACGGTTTGAATAAGACTGCTGAAGGCCAAGAAACCCTACATAGCAAGGAAAACTACTCTTGGACTAACTACTGTAGTTTACGGAAGGCACATGGTCAACCTGGATGTCTGGCAGTAAAAATACCTGATCGTCATTGTCCCCTGCACTGGGATTCCAATCTGCTAAATGACAAAGTACAACTGAGTAAGCAAACTTACCATAACAGTAGATGGTCAAGTAGCTCACCGCTGCAGTAGCATAAATTAATATGTGACATATCCGGACAAGGATATTAGATGTCAAGTCAGTAAACAGAAGCTTTTGTGCACCTTCCTCATGCGATGTCCATCTACTGAATCAAGAGAGTATGCTGATATAACAAAGTGACACCAAAATCCAGAGATTTCTAGCCCCTAAATAGGGAAGCTTTAGTTAAACTACTCAGACCTACATGACCCTATGTGAAAAAGTAATTGCCCCCCTTGTTAAATCATGAAGTAACTGTGGTTAATCACATTTTTAGGAAAGCTGAATTCAATTTCACTAGTCACACCCAGGCCTGATTACTGCCAGACCTGTTGAAAAAAAGAGATCACTTAAATAGAACTTATCATACAAAGTGAAGTAGGCCAAAAGATCCCAAAAAGGAAGACATCATGCCACGATCTAAAGAAATTCCAGAACAGATGAGAAACAAAGTAATTGACATCTATCAGTCTGGAAAAGGTTACAAAGCCATTTCTAAAGCTTTGGTACTCCAGTGAATCACGGTGAGAGCCATTATCCACAAATGGAGGAAACATGGAACAGTGGTGAACCTTCCCAGGAGTGGCCGGCCTACAAAAATTACCCCAAGAGCACAGCAATGACTCATCCAAGAGGTCACAAAAGAACCCAGAACAACATCTAAAGAACTGCAGGCCTCACTTGCCTCAGTTAAAATCAGTGTTCATGACTCAACCATAAGAAAAAGACGGGTCTATATCAAAATATCAAAAGTTTACTTACCCGAACACCTAAACACTGACCCATACTCCGCGAACCACAAAAACATAGATTGTCTTGAAGCACGAAATTCAAAATGTCGATTTGTCATGGTTGGTCCTTCTGCGGTATAGCTTCATAAGGTAAGTGTGTGATAGTTACGGACCTTAGGGTTAGGGTGTGGGTTAAGGTAAGTGCATAGAAGGCAATGTATGTTAGATTTAGTGTAGGGTTAGAAGTAGGGTTTTATTAAGTGTATGTGTGTGGATTATTTAGTTTGTTTGGGTATAGCTTTTTAAGGTAAGTGTGCGATAGTTACGGACCTTAGGGTTAGGGTGCGGGTTAAGTGCATACTTGGTGGTATATGAAAGATTTAGTGTAGGGTTAGAAGTAGGGTTTAGTTTAGGGTTAGAAGTAGGGTTTTGTTTAGTGTATGTATGTGGTTTATTTAGTTTGTTTGTGTAGGTAGTATGTAGCGGGCGGTGGGATGGGACAACTATGACATTTCGAGTTTTTGAATTTCGCAGTTTAGGGTGTTTGGTGTATTTGTGGTTCGTGGAATATGGGTCGGCGTTTAGGTGTTTGGGTAAGTAAACTTTTGATATTTTGATATAGACCTGAAAGAGACTAGGCAAAAATGCCGTGCATGGCAGAGTTCCAAGGCAAAAAGCACTGCTGACCAAAAATAACATAAAGGCTCATCTCACTTTTGCCAAAAAACATCTTGCTCATCCCCAAGACTTTTGGGAAAATATTCTGTGGACTGACGAAACAAAAGTTGAACTTTTTGGAAGGTGTTCATCCTGTTACATCTGGTATAAAAGTAACACAACATTTCAGAAAAAGAACATCATGCCAACAGTCAAACATGGTGGTGGTAGTGTGATGGTCTGGGGCTGCTTTGCTGCTTCTGGATCTGGACAACTTGCTGTGAATGATGGAACCATGAATTCTGCACACTACCAAAAATCCTGAAAGAGAATGTCCAGCCATCGGTTCGTGACCTCAAGCTGAAGTGCACTTGGGTTCTGCAGCAGGACAATAATCCAAAACACACCAGAAAGTCCACCTCTGAATGGCTTAAAAAATACAAAATTAAGGTTTTGGATTGACCTAGTCAAAGTCCGGACTTGAATCCAATTGAGATGTTGTGGGATTAAAAAGGCGGTTCATGCTCGGAAACCCTCCAATATGGTGAATTAAAACAATTCTACAATGAGGAGTGGGCCAAAATTCCTCAACAGCGATGTGAAAGACTCATTGCCAGTTATCACAAACGCTTGATTGCAGTTGTTGCTGCTAAGGGTGGCACAATCAATTATTAGGTTTAGGGGGCAATTACTTTTTCACATAGGGCCATGTAGGTTTGGATAGTTTTTTTTTCCCTTAATAAATAAAATCATCACTTAAAAACTGCATTTTGTGTTTACTTGGGTTATCTTTGTCTAATATTTACATTTGTTTGATGATCTGAAACATTTGTGTGTGACAAACATGCAAAAAAACTAAGAAATCAGGAAGAGGGAAAATACTTTTTCATTGCACTGTGTGTGTGTGTGTGTGTGTGTGTGTGTGTGTGTGTGTGTGTATATATATATATATATATATATATATATATATATATATATATATATATATATATATATATATATATATATATATAGGATATATGGGAGCATAACTTCTTTAATGCTCTAAATATTGATCAATAAATGACCAAACACAAAATATCGATCCACAAAGGACAAAAAAAAACATTAAAAACTGATTTTTTGGCAGGGGCAAGCCTCCCTCACCTGCTAATTATTTATTTTATTTATTTATTTACATTGTTGACCGGGAGTATCCGACTGAACGTAGGTCCATTTTCAGTGGAGGTCTGGGGTGAAAACCTCCACAGTTAAAATAAACAGACAGTAGTTACATTGGATTACATAGCGATTAACAATTTACATAGCAATTACTTACAACATATTTACAGATGAAGAACATAGTACATCAGTAGACAACTAGAATCTTTATCTGTGAAGTACATAACAGACATTAAAAAATGTTACAATAAGAAGTTCCTGCTGTATAATAAGTACTAGGCTTATGAGCATCTGAGCTTGCTATAATCAAGGTAGTTAGTGGAGTGGAAAGAAAGGTAGTGGTTGGATGTGGTGGGTGATATTAGAGTGGGAGTTGCAAGGGCATAGCCAGCATGTTTTTAGGTGCACTTTTAGTAAAGTTTTGAAGTGGGTGCATGATGGTATGGAGGTAATTGTGGGTGGGAGGGAGTTCCATAATTTGGCTATGGTGCAAGAGAATAGTGCTTCACCAGCAGAGTTATTGGCTTTAGTGATCTGCAAGTGAATTTTGTTGCTGGATCTTAGTGGTCTGGTGGTGCGATAGGGTTGGAGTAGATTCTGGAAGAATGGAACTTTAGTGGATGGTTTATTAGTTTGTGGGTGAGTGAGAGTTGATACCATTGAAGGAGGTGAGGGAGTTCAAGCCAGCCCAGTTCAGCAAGTAAGAGACAGTGGTGACTACAGTAGGATGCCCCTGTGGCGAATTTGGCGATTTTGTTATAGCAAGTCTCTAGCTTGTTTAGATCACATTGCCTTAGGTTGGTATATATTGGAGAGGCATAAAGTAGGGTGGAGATAAGGTGGGAATTTGCTATTGAAATCTTTGCTGCTTTGTTGAGAAGTTGCTTATTTCTGTATAATGCTCCTAGGTTTTTGCGGACTTATTTATGGTCATGGATATGTGAATGTCAAATTTTAGTTTATTATCTATTTCCACTCCTAGCAATTATATACGCCAACTCCAAGATCACACTGTACCATGATCTCATAGCAGAAAAGCTGGTAATTTTTCAATCAACTGTACTGTTTTTTTCACTCATTGATGAAATGCCACATTGACGAAAAAGAGTGCACCCATATGCATACACGTTTAAACACATACACATAAATGTGTATAGGGGATGTTGGGAGGTTGTTAGTTTTGCAACAATGCTTTATTTGAACACCTACTCTTAAGGTAAGTTTACTTACACAATTCTACTATATCCATCATAAGGGTATATGGGACACTAGCCAAAGCTTAGGTGGAAAGGGTGATGAATGCAGGACCACAGTCCAAAAGTCCCTGGGGAACAGATCTAGCAAACCTTCTTCTGGCTCTGGAATGAGTCAATTTGGTAGTGTCTAATAAAACTGTGTATTGAGGATAAAGTTGTCACCTTTAGAATAGTTCCAGAGTCCACCTTTTTCAAAATGCCCCAGAAACAACCATAGCTTTAGTGACGTGTGTACTGACATGGGGGGGGGGTACTTTTTCCATGGTGAAAACAGTAGGACTGAATAGCCTGGTACAATCATCTGGATATGCTTTGCTTGGAAACTGGTTGTCCATTTTTCTTTCCTTCAAAAGACATAAAAAGCTGGTCTGACAACATGAAGCACTTTGTCTTTTCCAGGTAATATCTGAGATGTCTGTGGACATCCACATAATACAGAATGTTTTCATCTCTACTTATAGGGTGATAAAAGAAAACTAAAAGATGAATAGACTGATTCAAATTAAACTCAGAAACCACTTTTGGAATAAAAGATTCATTCTGAGTCACTCTATCATGGAAAAATGAAAAGGACTGAAGAGGCACAACGACTTGCAACTCAGATACTTTTCTAGACGATGTCAGAATACATAGTAAAGCTGTCTTCCAAGTAAGGAATTTTATTGAAGTATACATACAAGTTGATATGGAGGTAAATTAGCTTCTCCAGTCAAATTTGAGATCCCAGGAAGGAGACACCCATTTTCTAGGTGATCTCATTCATATGTAGAACATTCAAAAACTGTTTCCCCTGTTAAGAAGAAAAAAGTGTTGGGTAAGATCCAATGGCAGACAAGCTGAAAAGGTGCAGTTTGACTCAAGTGTAAGAACAGATAAGAGCAATTCCCACAGGTACTGGGGTAACACAAGAGCACTTGCCTGGAGTGGATACTGGTGTCTAATATGGTACTAACTAGCAAACCTCTTTCATTTAGCTAAAAAGGATTTTTTAGTAGCACATTTTCCAGAGACCTTTAGTACATGTTGCTCTTCCTCTCTAAAGAGGTGCCTAAATGGGGTCAAGCACCTATCATCCAAAGAGCCACATGTAGGTTCAGAGTGTTAGAATAGGTGACAGATGCTTTGCCTGTGTAAGTTGGTCCCCTCTGTGAGGAAGTTTTTTGGCACTTGCCTTTGGCGAAGTACTTGAGAAGGGAGAGACAATGCTGTTTAGGCCAAAAGAGAATTGCCAAGATAGCTGCTCATTGTTCCTGCAACATACTAAACCTGATCACAAACAGCATTTTATAAATAGTCATGTCTGCCAAAATCCAGCAAAGAAGTTAAAAAAAATCAACAGCCATTGCAAAGCAATCCTTCACTTGAAATGCTAACATAAAGCGTTGCTATGGCTGTGCAATTTTTTTTTTTAGTAAACCACTGAAAATAGAACTTCACAGTTCATAAAATATGTGTTGATCCAAAACCTGTTGTTCTATAACTTTTAAAGTCCGTCATTTTACCTCCTATTTTTGCCTTGTTTGTTGTAAGATTTTTGGTTTACTGCTAAATAACTGAGGCTTACAGTCAGTCTGTAATGACAGACATTAGAGTTTTATGCTTCTTGTTTGTAAAAATGCATGCAGATGTTCTATTAACTTTTTAAGTGGATTTAAAAAAAAGCTTCACGTTATATTTGTGTTGGTAATGATGTAGCCAATACTGGCATCTTCATTCTTAAGGACGATTTATACATAGTCCAATGTTCTCCATTATCGCCAGTGAGTCTGCAACTGTGTTCTGCTCTGACAGGAAGTAAGTTGTCTGAATGGACAGGCTGTGCTGACATGCCACTTCCCAGGCAATCATGGCTAGACTGCACAGGGATTAAGACATGGTTCTCCCATGATTATGCACTAAATGATTGTAGTGCACTCTGTAATCACCAGAAGTGGTCCTGAAGTTCACTTTTAATGCTTTTATCAGTGCCATCATTTCCTTAAGGTTGGTGTGTTTTTTTCCTCAAGTGGGAATCCCAAATTCCCAGAAATGTAATCTCTTGACACATCTCCCAAAACAAAGTCTGAGGTACTTGCTAACGATTGACTTGGAATGAGAGAGGAAAGGGACAGACCTGGATTTAGTTGAATCTGATTTGCACACCAAAGGAGTTCTTTCTTGATAAATCCTATTACAGGGACAGGAAGGGACGGTGGGTGCTTTTGTTGGGACCAAACGAATTTGAGGAAACAGTGAATCTTCCTAATATGAAGTCTGGCTAAAGGGACTATGAGAACAGCTGATGGCATGTTGCCTAAAGTTCTGAGGAGGTCCCTTGCTATGGAAATGGACTGGTGAAACACCCACAAAAATTGTAGATGGTAACAAGAGGCCTCCTCTCTCTATGGATGTATGCCATCAAGGAAGAGTTGTCCAAAAAGCATTCCAGCAATGTTAACCTGTGGGATGGAACTACAAGACAATTTCTCCTGGTTTAGTTTGAAAGCCAGTTTTCAGATTTTCAGAAGAGGTTTATGGCACAAAGGAGGGGTGCCTGAGTGTCCTGAGCCCAATATACTATGAGTCAAACATTCAGATAAGGATAAATGTGGACCCCCTGAAGTCTGCATAAGGCACTTGGTAAGTGCTCTTGGAGATGTGAAAAGTCCAAAAAGTAAAGATGTCAATTTAAATTGCAACCTAGGCGCACAAATCTCAGTAACATCCAACATTTTTCTGAAATGGAATACGGTGATATGCATCCTTGAGGTCTAGGGTTACCAAAAAGTAGAGGGATGAAAGAACAGAAAACAGAAACTACATGGTTAACATTCTGAAGTTTGGAATTTTTGAATTCAGAACCAAAAGTTCTAATAATGGTGTCCATGTGCCTTCTTTCCCAGGTACAAGAAATACCCTTTCCCTGCTGTGAGAGAAGAACAAGTTCTATATTTCATTGAGCTAGGATTTCTGAAATAATCTGAGGAAACAAATGTATTTGCTTTTTTTTTGGAGGGAGGGGAATTCTCGACTTTTGGGAGATGGATTCACGTTGCCATTTGTACAGCCCTTTCTAATTATTCTTAGTACCCAAGAGCCTGCGGTTGCTTGTTTCCAGAATTACAGGGAAAAGTGACATATTGCCTGCTATTTTGGAAGGATGACCAGGGTAAGGAGTCAAAGGAGTGTTTAGGTAGATGTGCACTATTTTTAGTATGGGAAGAGCCCTGGGGACAATTCCACTTTCTCTTGGATTCCCCTTACTACTCCTCATAATGCAAAACAGGCATGGGACAAATCATTTGTTGAATGTCTGAAAAAAAATAGAAAGGAGGTATTTGTCCTTATGGGTTTAGCAACTGATAGCTCTAAAGGCCAGGATTGAAGAAGCATACACTTTTTTTTCAAATCTATTGAACGTTCTGCTATCCTACTCATTGGGTACTGGGTTGTAGGAAGCTAAAAGCTTGTATGTCTCCTCCTCCTTATCCATGGAGAGTACAACAAGATCAGTAGTGGATTCCTAAAAAGGTATTTGAGAGACTCACATTGGGTATCTGGAGAATAGTAAACACAACTGAAACTGCCTTTCCAAGCCCCAGGAAATGGAATTGCCAGGGGTTTGGGGTGAAGTAACATTAATGAGATAATAATACCTGCTCTGTACCTCTGAAATCTCTATCCCCTCACATTTAAACAGGTCTTTCTGAGTCAGAAAGCACTAGATAGCAGAGCTAGGATACATAATCTAGTCCTTCTGACTCACAGAACAATTCTTCCACAATAGAAGAAGGAGACATCATCCTCTTAGAATGAGTGTAGAGGTTTACAAAGCTAGAAAAGTTTTAATACTGCCTCAAGCAAAACTGTACCACTAATACTGAGACCCACTTATACCAGTTGGAGTGGAAGGAGGGAAAAAGATATTTAGTTTTTTGGAATTTTTCTCCCAGGTGTCTCAAGCTTAACACTTTTGGAGATGTGAGACATCAGACCTCCTCTCTTACTAAAACCTTTGGTAAACAGTCCATCTCTTCAGTCAAAAGAAAACAATGTTCCCCCTTCTCCACTGGTGTCTGAAGTCCGGTCTAACTGGACATTCCTGACTCCTAACCCTGAGATACTTCAAGTGAAGCATTACCAAAGGGGTCTGGAAGACTGGATTGATGGACTGAGGGCTCTCAGACAACCACTGTGGATACATCAGACTCAGACTGGGAACAAAATTTTGAAGCTACAAAGCTACACTCCCTACAATACACTCTAACATATTTTTTTCTTCTTTGACTAAAGGGTGATGTCCGAAGAACAACTGGTAGCCATGACAGTCTAAGGATGGATTTTGAGTCATCATTTTTCCAAGAAACAACTGAGGCTACTCAGCCTACTGTGAATGTTTTTTTTATTTGAGAAAACAGACAATTGTCAAATGAACAGACACTGTGATTCCCCAAGACTGAAGATGCAAGCTGAGTGGAAGTCATTTTATAGGATGTGTCTACCAGACTAGCATTTTCTCCTTCTGACAAACATAACAGAAAAACACACAATACTTTTTAGTCCAAAATTAAAGGAAGGTCCCCAAAAGGGTACTTAATCTGCCCACAAACTCAGATATGAGCTGTTTGCTGACAATGAAGACTGACAAGGCATCTGACTTAACTCTTTAATGGCAAGAAAGTTCTTAATTTTGGTACCCATGAGTCCTTTTTCATAGCAGCATGGTTTTGTGCTTCTAAGGACATATAGTGTACAAGGAGGGGGCCCCAAAACCTTTTGACCAGTGGTCAGACATCCAATATCCTTTGCAGGATACAGCCCATGTAGCTTTGTGCTACTGCAGCAGTGATATGAAGACAAACATCTAGCCTACTGACTGGTGACAGCTTTACATACATCAAGCTCCTCAGCAACCCAACCAGCATAACCAGAAAATCATGCAGAGAGGGATTACTAAAAAGTGTGGATTGTCTGGTGCAGAGAAAAGCAAGTTTCAGCACCAAACCCTGGTGATCAATATCCAAGATGGGATTTATTTACTTTTTGCATTATGAAAATTTCAACAACATGCATAATTTTACTATAACAGAAACCAAAGGAGACTGCCCTTGTGACTTAATTCCCTAGAACCTCTAACTGACTAAAACAATGAGTAAAAAGGCCACACAGGAAAACCAACTGGTTAAAAGCACAAAAAGAAAAATCTAGCAAAGCTAGAATTTCCACTCTGATATACCTTAAACCTCTTGAATCAGAGGCAACATGGGATATATGTAAATTACCCTTGGATATCAGGTGTTTCAGCTAAATCACATTTCTGAATGTCCATGACTTTTTTCTTTTGCTTTGACTTTTAAGTCTTTTTATGGACAATTTCAGGCCAATAAAGCCAACCCCCTTTAGCTGTGGACATGCATGTTTCTGCCTTCTTATGACATCATCAGCAAAGCATAAGAGGAATGTTTGACTTTCGGAAACACAGGGTAGTCATACCCAACTGATATCCATAGACCTAAGGGTGCCTACAAAATATCCCAACTAACAGTCATTCAGAAATGCCATTTAGCTGAAGCACCTGATATCCTTAATAGGTAATTTACATATATCCCATGTTGCCTCTGATTCAAGATTCTAGCTTTGCTAGATTTTTTTTTTTGTGTTTTAGAACCTCTAACTGAGGAAAAAAGGCGATAGGGAGAAAAAGTGAAATTGGCAGGACTTTTTCCTTTGGTACAGGTGAGTGAATCCCAACCATGGCAACCACAGGAGGAGCAATCTCTCAGTATAATAGCTCTGCTCCCCCTAATCACAGACACCTGCCCCTGTAAAGTACTTGATGAAGGCTCCACAACGTTTCATTTTATTTAGTTTTATTAGTAAGAAACCTTGTCTTATTTTTTTTCTTCTGCTAAATAAAATTTAGTGTTATCCAATAGCTTCTTTGACAAGAGGAGGAGTGATGAGTAAGAGCAACTAATTATTTATGTTCCAGAAAATGCAACTTCCTATCTTTCCTAATTAATGCTCTTTTAACTTTTGCAAAAGATTCATAGAATTTACAGTTACTAGTATCATAATTATCTCCCAATGGAAAAGCTAATCAAAGTGATAATTTCAGAAGAGCTTCCTCATCTCTCACTTCACTCCCTACTCTTCCAGCTCTTCAGGCTCTGCTTCTAGTACTTCACTGCCTATGGAACTAAGAAATCTTGCATTGTAGATTTGCTATAACATTAGAACTCTTGCACTGACTGTATTTTTGCTTTTCGTTGTTATAACCTTATTTTCTGCAACTTTTTCACCTGTACCTAAGCCTCCACTAATAATCTTAAACTTTTCTCTAAGGCATGTTACATTTTTTATCGTTCTACTTTGAAATTATTTGATTTTTTTCTGTAGAGCTTTACTCCCCGGGCCTCCACTAAAAATGGGCTCTAGCTCAGTCGGACATACCGGGTTAACAAAAGTCAAATTAATAAAAGGGTGTTATGCCTGCAACAGCATGTGTAGGAAGTGTTCCACTGGGAAGTCATTAGTAACTGTAGAAAGACCAAACAATATATAATTACAATAACAAAGATAAAAGAAAAGTTTACACTTATCACTGTCAAAGACAAAGGAATAGAAACCAGCTAATGAATTAGTAAAACTAAGTGGACTGATCACTCATGTCAGGTAAAAGAAGAGAAAACTGTTTAGAGTGTGCCACATGCTTTCTTTTACAACCAAGGTCTAACAGCCTTAGTGTGAGACAGCATTCACATGCCTCTAATGATGTCCAAATGATGAAGATCAAAGTGAAAGAATAACATCTCCCTCTGGTTAACTTCTTATAATGAACTCCTGTGGCAAATATCCTTACAATGTACTCTGCTTTAAGGAAAGGATTCTAAAAGAATGTTTCAACGTTTGAAGTGACTACAAATCCGCACTGTCTATGATTCTTGGATGCTTTTGTGTTTTAATATTCTAAAAGAACATCTGGTGGTCTGTACAGTGTAGGAATATATGCTTGTATTTGCAATGAAATCAAATATGAATACTGGCACAGGAGCCTGAAGAACAATCGGGAGAGGAATAACTAAAAAATTTACATGTAATAGTCTGCACAGTGTGGGAGTAGCACATATGCTTGTACTTCAAATGATCCAGATTTGACTTCCTGAGCAGGTGCCTGAGGAACAGCTGGCTGAAGAATGTCTAGCATTTGATAGTCTTCTCTCTCTCTTACTTTTAAATGGAAGGCTGAAAACATTATATGCTGCTTGGTTGCCTTGTGCTGTAGAAAGTACAACTGTATAAGTAAATGTACCATAACAGTAGATGTTCAAATGGCCACTGCAGTAGCCTAAGGTATATAGGCTATATCCTACAATGGTTATAACAGATGGACAGCTTCCAAAGTTTCAGAACATATTCCACGTGACCAAACTGCTAGTCAGCTCAAGCTGAGCTGACAAAGTCAGGTTTGAGTGCTAAGCCCTTCAGAGCTTACACACAACAGACAGAAGGAGGCTATACCTCTAAGAAGGACAAAGTTAAGAAAAGAAAATGTCCACAATCTGGCAAAAAAAAAAAAAAAATGTGCAAAAGTAAGGCAGATGGATGGAGGGGGTGGCTACTGAAACAGTAATCTTTCAAACATCGACAGTTCAATAAGTTTAACAATTTTACTATTTTCTTCATACTGATCATTCATTCAGTAGCCTAAGTTATATGGGCAGATTACCACAGCTTAGACAGGCTGGAAGGACTGTGGTCCAGGAGCCCTTGGAAAATGGTCCTAGAAAAGTATGCCCTAGACCAGGATATGGAATCTAAATTATTGTGCTTTGTAAAAGTATACACAGAGAAATAATCCAACCCTTTCCAAAAAGCCACAGATGAAGCCAAAGCCCTGTCAGAATGATAAGCCTTGACCCTGCCTGGAATAGTTTTGTTGTGATTAGAGTAACAAAATGTAATAGCACAAGACAACCATTTGGAGATAATCTGTTTCATCACTGGTTGCTCTTTTTTCTTACTTTAAAAGAAATAAACTGATCAGTAATTCTGAAAGATTTTGTTCTGTCAAGATAGCACCTGACCTGTTTGTGGCAATCCAAGGTATGAAGTATCTTTTCTCCCTCAATTTTAGGTTCTGAAAAGAAGACAGGGAGATGGATAGTTTGGTTTAAACTTGGATACCACTTCAGACATAAAATGATTAGTTCTTAAAGAAAAAAGAAGTTATGTACTTACCATAACATTCCATCTGTGTTGACCATCTCGGCCTTTATTCTCACTGATGGGTCAGATCCGATGCATCGGATCTGTCTTGGCCTTTACAAAAGCCCGAGGACTTCAGCAAAGCTTGTCAGCAGCCTTCCTTACCTACAATGCATTTCTCTAACTTCCTCAGATCTTGTTTGCCCCACTAGAAATTATAAGAAAGGCATGACATATCATACAGGTGTTGTACATATTAGGGGAGAAGGTTAGTCTTTCTAAAGCTATGCAGATCCTTAAATCCAATGTCTATTTGGTCTCCCAGGAGATCTGGAAGGGGGCATGGAGGGTGGGTTGTGAGAATAAAGGCTGAAATGGGCAACACACATGGAACATTATGGTAAGTACATAACTTCTTGCCTTTCTCTCTGCCGTTATCTTGCCTTTATTCTCACTGATGGAACAGCATCCCAAGCAACCTGACTCTTGGGTGGCTCATGGAAGTATATTCCTCAGAACCACAGAACCAAGGGAGGCTCTACTCCCTGGGGGCCGAATCCACTTTGTAATGAGTAATAAAAGTATGGGGTTTACCCACATGGCTGCAGCACAGATGTTATCCAAAGGTACCCTTGCTTGGAAGGTCGTAAAAGTAGCTATTGACCTGGTGGAATGAGCAAACAGAACAGAAAGTGGAAGGTCTCTATTCTTAAAAGTTGTAGATATAGGAAATACAACAGGTGGAGCTTGTTTCCCAACTTTCCTGTAGCTAACCTACTGGAAAGCACTAGAAAGCCTTAAACTGATATAAGCCTTCTAGCTTAAAAGAGAGACTTTGGAGTGACTGAGTATCAGTTTTCTGTATTTTCTTGCTGTACTGAACTGTTTTCCGCCTAAATGCTGATTTTCCAGCACTTATTGTGATTTAAAAGCTTGTTTTTTTTCACATATTGTACTTATTTGACTGCCTGCACTTTTAAAAAGTTGTTTTTGTTTAAATGAATTGTTTAACTGTTGTGGGCTACACACTAAAGTGTGATCGCCTTTTCTGATCACTTGTCATTTAAAGCTGTTTTAAGTGTACTTTTTACTGTTTTTGCCTTATCTTTTCAAAAAAAAAAAAATAATAATAAAGTTCTTGTTTCCTGCCTTTCTAAGCTAGTATAGTCCAGTTTTCAGGCTAGTGCTGAATTCAGGGCTGTGTTACAAGTTTCTGAGTTGCCCATACCTTACCTGGATAAAGGGAAGTTTCTCTGTTCACCTGTGAGAGATGAGCAGCCATCTGTCCCTGGAGGAGTGGTTCCAGCCCAGAAGTTAGTAGTTTAAAAATGCATTGCATGGTTTTGTGCGCCAGGCAGCACCGGTTAGCTAGGGTTAAATTATTCCTGGCTCCACTAAGTCTCCTTCAGTTTTTCACTTGAAACTAGTCTAACTCTCAACCTAAGCACTCAAAAAACATCCTACAGTCCAGCACTTGCTCAGACCTAATAGCAAGCACTAATATACCCCGACACTTGACTGCCCAGCAGGGCAAGGCTCTTTATCCACCCCTCACCAACCAAGCGACTAAGCAGCTCACCCTACTATTCAGGCATGACCAAAGGGCAACTTCAGGTGCACTCTCCAGTCCAGCTGGTGAATCTGGGTATCCTGAGGCAATGTTACAACTGCCTCATGTACACAGACAGCCCTCTCCTCCTACCACAAGACACTAACATATGTGAGAGATGCAATTATACAGCCAAACTGGAGGCTAAGGTATCTCCACCCAAGACTGGAACAGACAGTCATGAGGAGAAGGTTAACACTTGCACCACCTCCAGCCTCACAGAGACCTACTAAACCAGCACTGGCAAAAGATACACATAAATACAAGAAATCATACTCGGAGGCTCTAAATAAAAACCTGCAAAAGCATCAGAGAGCTCCAAAGCAGACACCCACAAAACCCGCACCTACCGTCACAAACCAGACAACACATAAAACACAAAATCAATGTGCTGCACAATCACAGCCCTTAAGGCGAAATAACATA
This sequence comes from Protopterus annectens, assembly GCF_019279795.1. NCBI lineage: Eukaryota > Metazoa > Chordata > Ceratodontiformes > Protopteridae > Protopterus > Protopterus annectens. The sequence continues at coordinate 689,857,632 of NC_056739.1, read as the reverse complement.
CCTAACACACTAGTAATAGGTGACTCAATAGTTAGGCACACTGACGCCCCACTCACTAGGCTGGGCAAGAAGAAGGTTACTGTTAGCTACCTGTCGGGAGCCAGAATCCGCCACATAACACAAGCACTCAGGTCACTCCAGAACACGTACAAATATGACTCTGTCATTGTTCATGTTGATGTGAACGACCTGAGCCATACCTCCCTGGACTACTTGAAAAGAGACATGGAAGAGCTCTCTGATGATGTAGCCCAGGCGGGTATGACCCTGACCCTGAGTAGCATCCTGCCCTCACCAAGAATGATACCTCAGTATAAAGAAAGAATGATCAATTTCAAAAACTGGCTAAGCTTCTGGTGTCATTCAAAGGAGATCCAGTGTCTGTCAGCCTGGGATGACATGCTCGACAAGCCGCATTGCTTCGCAAGAGACGGCTTGCACCTGTCACCCCTTGGCTTTCAAATACTGGCCAAGGCTCTTGCTGCCCCCATAGTGCCTTTTTTAGGCAAGGCTCAAAATTCAAACCCACCTCCGTAAACAGCGCAAGTAAAAAACTGAGGGTTATGCTACTCAACGCCAGGAGTTTAAATCTCAAAATGCATGCACTGGAAGCACTCCTAAGTATGGAGAACGTCGACATCTGTGCAGTAACTGAAACCTGGTTCAAGGCTCCAGAGAGCACCCCAGCACTATTGGGCTACAACTCATACCACACATTTTGGCCACAGAACACGGACCGAAACACAAAAGGAGGGGGTGTATCCATATTCATCAAGGATACCCACACTTCCAGGTTAGTAGCGCAGCATGATACCTCTGAGATCATCCATGTGCAACTAACATCGGGCAAATCTGTAATGCAAATTGTGGCCTGCTACAGATCACCCTCCATGACCCAGGACCACCACTCAGCCTTTCTGGAGATGCTGGAAAACATGAAGGTCCTACCAAACACCCTGATCTTGGGAGATTTCAATTACCCTACCATTAACTGGGAAAACTACTTGAGTACAAACTCCCAGGCTCAGCGCTTCCTGGAATTTATCAAATCAAATGCCCTGGATCAGCTGGTAAACACCCCTACCAGAGGCCACAACATATTGGACCTGGTCATCACCAACATGGGCGACAAGTGCTCCATACCGGAGGTCAACCAGTCACTGGTTAGATCAGACCATAAACTAATCACCCTGGATGTCCACACCCCACCACCACTCCCAACCAAGGAAACCACAGTGAAAAACTTTTCTAAAGCAAACTTCACCTTACTAAGTCAGAGGTGGTAAGTTTCACAGCCCCCACGCTAAAGGATAACACTGCCCAAGATGCAGAATCCTTTACAATTGCACTCTATGAGCACCTACAAGGATGCATGGATCGTGCCATCCCTAGCAAAACCAAGACTCACTCCCCTAAGAGAAGGAAACCAGTCTGGTGGACCCCTGCCATAAACAGGTTATACAACAAAAGGAGGAAACTAGTTCAAAAAAAAAGCAAATCCCAAGAAGGAAAGACATCCCTGATCAGTATCAGTAAGAAACTAAGGTCCCTCATAAAATCATCCAAGGATAACTTCGAAAGAAAAATAGCCAAGGACTCGAAAGATAACCACAAAGCCTTCTTTAGCTATGTCAAAAATCTAAGTGGCAACTCGCAGATATGCTCTGAGATAGTGCAAAACAGCACAAAATATACTGAACCTACTGATATTGCCAACATACTGGCAGATAGATTCAGTGTAAACTTCACCTCCCTCTCACCTTCAAAAGGGCCCACAACAATACCGGAAAAGTGTAGTGTCCCAGAAATCACAGAAGCACAGGTGAAAACAGCCCTTTCAAAAGCCAAAAACACAGCATCAATGGGGCCAGATGGTGTCCCAGGCTGCGTCTTGCACGAACTACAGAACGAACTAACCCCCCACCTAAACATGCTGTTCAACCTCAGCCTCTCCACAGGCTATGTGCCCATAGAATGGCGCACAGCAATGGTTATTCCACTCCACAAAGGTGGAGCCACAACTGACCCTGGTAACTATCGCCCCATAAGCCTGACTAGCCTGGTCTGCAAGGCTATGGAGTGCATCATCATGGAACTCATTAACAAAGACATTGGGAACCTCCAAACACTTGACCCATCCCAGTTTGGCTTTGTTAAGGGCAGATCATGCCTACTAAACCTGGTTGACTTCTTCGAGACAGTTACCAAGGCCATAGATGAGGGAAAGGTGGTTCACACAGCATACCTTGATCTCGGCAAGGCGTTCGACACCGTTCCTCACTCGGGTATTATAGAAAAACTCACCAGCCTGAACATAAACCCTTACGTCACAAGATGGGTTGCCATCTGGCTTACAGGCAGAATTTACACGGTAAGAATAGTGGGCTCCAGGTCTGACTCTAAACCAGTCACAAGTGGTATCCCACAAGGCTCAGTTCTGGGACCCCTACTGTTCGGCATATATTTCTCAGAAGTACAGGCAAACATAGGAGGACTATGGCTAACCAAGTTCATCGATGACTGCAAACTGGGAGCCATAACTGACTCTCCAGCTGACACGCATATCCTCCAAAAAGGCCTTACTGAGACAGACACCTGGTGTCAAAGTCATGGCCTCAAGCTAAATGCCAAAAAATGCATAGTCATCCCGTTTGGGAAAAACAAAACACCCATGAATTGCCACATAGGCGGCAACCCCCTTAATACAGAAGAGGTAATAAGAGATCTGGGGACCCAGGTAGATAGTAATCTCTCCTTTGACAATCATATTGCCAAAGTAGTTAGGAAATCCTTCTATGTGGCCCATCTAATTATTAAGGGGTTCGCATCTAGAAATAAAGAGGTTATAGTGCCCCTCTACTCGTCACTCATCAGACCCATCATAGAGTACAATGCCCCATTTGGGATGTACCTCACAAGACACTTCCAACAGATTGAAAGACCACAAAAGCACCTCACCAAGAGGATTACTGGCCTCAAACATATGTCCAATGCAGCCCGACTGAAAAAACTCCGGCTGCACTCAGTGGTATATCGCTTACTCAGAGGTGATCTCTGCCTGACTTACAAAGCCATGTCCAACTCAGAACTGATGGACATGCTCCACCTAAAGAAATCCAAGTCACTGCGAGCCACGTGCTCTATTGAGCTAAACCTCGCCACAACAATAAATAGAACATGCTGGAGGGATAGATTCCTGTCACAGAGACTCCCCATGCTTTGGAACAAAATTCTTAACTAGCTTAGGCAGAGCCCCTCACTAACACTCTTCAAGAGAAGCCTTAACGATTGGATGGGTAACAGAAAGTACACCCCTGGGATCACTTCATTGGCTCTGCTTGACAGAGGCTCAGTTAATTAATCAATGGGGTGGCGAAAGCCGACACACTCTGGCTAGGCTTATAAATGCCCTCTGGCAGATAGCCTAGTACCTACCTATGAACCTATACATAAAGTAACCTTTGATACTGATTGACCTTTTCTAATGTCAGGGTAAAAAATAAAAGAGTTGGTCTGATTTTCTAACTTCTGAAGTCCTGCGTAAGTAAAAACGTAATTGTCTATGAAGGTCTAAAAGATCTAGTGAATATTCTCCCTTGTTCTGAAAATTTGGAAGGAAAACCTACAGCTCAACAGACTGGTTGAGGTTACTTTCCGACACAACCTTTGGAAGAAAGGAGGGATTAGTGCATAAAGAAACCCTGTCTTTATGAAGAACTAGGTATGGGGGCTTGACAAAGTTTGTAGTTCTGAAACTCTTCTAGCTGAAGTAATAGCCATTAAAAAGAGTGTTTTCCAAGACAGGAATTTCAAATCACATGTCGCCGAAGGTTCAAAGGGGGGACAGATAACATCTGACAAGATGAAGTTCAGATCCCAGGAAGGGAATGGGTTTTTATATGGAGGTCCTATCATTGTAGTGCCCTTCAAAAAAGCTTTACAAAGTCTTTGAAACATAATCGCAGCACCATTTTGTCCTAAATGGAAATTTAAAATTGCTGTCAACTGGACTCTGGTAGTGGAAGCTGCTGCACCTTCATGAAAAAGTTTTGCTAGAAATTCTAGGATAGAATATATGGGCGCAGAAAAAGTATCTATCTGGTTATCACTTGCCCATATTATGAACTTATTCCATTTACTCTTGTATAAATTTCTTGTAAATGTTTCATGGGAGGACAACAAAATATATTTTACCGGGGAGGAAAGAAGAAGAAACCTGGCAGTCAAGGAAACTGGAACAGCCAAGCTGCCAATTTGAGGTTCTGAAGACTGGAATGTCCCATTCCCGATGGGTGTGTCAGTATATCTGGCTGGGTCTAGAATCCATGATTCTTTCAGAAAATTAGGTTGAAGGAAGGGAAACCAGATCTGATGAGGCCAGTAGGGGGGCAATCAGGATTATTGTGGTCTCCAACAAGCTTGCTTTCTACAATAACTTTGGAATCAGAGGAAAAGCATATAGGAGTCCTGGAGGCCAATCGTGAACAAGTGCATCCCTTGGTGACTCCTCCATAGGAGGGATAAGGATAAGGACAAAGTAGTTGCTGCATTTGGCTTTGATGGGAGAGGCAAAAAGGTGCATCAAGGCTGGCCCCATTTTTGGAAAATCTATTCCGTTACTTTCTGATTGAGGGACCCACTCATGTGGCCATAATATGGCCCTGCTCAACTTGTCTGCAATCACGTTGGATTTCCCCAGGATGTGCGTTGCAACCAGAAAGTGGTTGGAAGACATTGCGCATTGCCAAACCCTTAGTGCTTCTTGACAAAGGGGGTAGGATCTGGTTCCTCCTGGTTTGTTTATGTACCAGACTACCGACATATTGTCTGACTGAATTGCTATAGTTTCTGGAGGGAGAGTATTGTGAAATGCTTGCAATGCTAAAGCATTGTTCTCATCTCTAGGATGTTTATGTGCAAGTGAGCCTTGCATTCCTGCCAGGTGCCTTAGACTGCCTCACCCAGACAATGCCCTCCCTCCTTATCTGGAAAGCGTCCGTGGTCACCGTGGCCTGGGGTTGAAGGGTGATAAATGGACAGCCTTGAGATATTGATGGAGAGTGAATCCACCACTGGAGATCTTTTTTGCAAGTGTTAGTTTTCAGAATCTTGTGGGACATTGGTAAATGGAGAATCGACCATTGTGTGGAAAGTAACCACTGAAGTATCCTCATATGTAGGTGAGCTAGAGGAATTAGTACATGCTGCCATCTTCCCCAGTACTTGTAGAACTTGTTTTGCAGTGGCTCGGGTTTTCTTGATTAACAATCTCACATGCAAATGTAGATTGTGCACTCTGTCATGAGGGAGTCTTGTTATCATCTTTGTTGTATCTAGCCCTGCTCCTAAAAAATTTAAGTTTTGAGATGGCTCTAGAGCAGACTTGCAGTAGTTTATGGTAATGCCTAGGGAGGAACAAAGCTAAAGTGTATAATCCCTGGCTTGCAGCAGTAGATGCCTGGTCGGGGCAGTTATGAGCCAGTCATCCAGACATAGAAACACCTGGAATCCTCAGTGTCTCAGGTGAGATGCCACTACTGCCATGCATTTGGTGAACCCTCTGGGGGCTGTAGTGAGCCCAAAGGGCAGAGGCTGAAACTGGAAATGACTGGCTCCCAGCTGGAAGTGCAAGAACCTTCTGGATTGTCTTTCCATTTTGATGTGGTAGTATGCATTCTGAAGGTCTATAGAATACATACGATTGTCTTTTCCAAGGAATGGAAGTACTGACTGCAGTGTTACCATCTGGAACTTGGTTTTCTTTACCGACTTGTTTAGCTTGCTGAGATCCAGGATTGGTCTCCAGTCCTCTGTTTTCTTTGGAACTAAAAAGAATCTTTTGTAAGTTCAGGATCCTCTCTGGTCTGCCAGGACTTCTTGGATGTCTCTTTTTCTTAGCAACTTTTCAATTTCTAATGTTACCTGTTCCTTTTGACTGGGTGGAACATCTGGAACTGATTGGTTTATGGGAGTGGGGAAAGAGAAAGGAATGATACAACCCCTGGATATTATGTCCTGCACCCATTTGTCATTGGTTACATCTTGCCAGGTTTCTAGGTGCAAGGACAGTCGTCCCCAATTACCACCAGAGGCTGGCAGTCAGATACTCCTTCAGGAGGGCTGAAAGGGTCTGCCAAAGAAGGATTCTCTGAAGCCCTAATTCTGTAGGCCTCTTCTGCCACAAGGGCACCATCTTCCATTATTATTCCCCCGTCTACCGTGGGGGGAACTACTACCTTCTTTATCCTGGTAAGATGTTTGTGATATCCTGAACCACATCTTTCCACTACTTCTCTGATGTTTTGGAAATGGTCTAGTGGGAGTAGAAAAATGCACTCCAATGGCAGACAAAGTCTTACCCTCTTGTTTACACTGGGTTAGTGTTTCTTTAACTTTAGGCCCAAAGAGAGATGAGCCACTAAAGGGGGCATTAACAAAGGAAGACTTAAAGGGCTCCACGAAATCACAAAAGCGCATCCAAGCCGGCCTCCTAATAGTGAATACTGAACCTGCTGCCCTAACTGCTTCATCTGCTGCATACGAGATGAGTCTCATGGATGAGTTTACCACTGAAATGAGGGTAACGAGCTGTGCCTTGACACTTTCTGCCACCTCATCAGCTATAGCTCCTTGGAGACCGTCTGATAGTTCTTTCAACAGGTCTCTCTGAAGTCTGGTGAAATGAATAAGGTAATTCAGTGATCGTAATGTAAAAGCTGCTGAAGAGAAGATGGGCTTCCCATATCTATCTATGGTCCTAGAGTCCTTATTAGGAGGATGGATAGCAGAACAGGTCTCGGAAAGTTCCTTTTTCGTGGCAGTGGCCACAAATATGGCATCAACTGCTACACCTTTAGTAAGGAAGGATTGTTCCTTGGGGGATCTAATACACTTGTTTGGTCTCCTAGGAATGGGTTCTATGGAATCCGGGTCACCTATGCCTTTCGAGAGATTAACTGAATAAGATCATCAAAAGGCAAAGTCACCCAAGAGGCTGAAGGGTTAGATCCGAAGGCCTTTAGGTATACATACTCCTCGGCCAAAGGGGAGGAGGACTGCCAGTCACCTCTCCATTTCAAAATTTCTAGGATGTCTCCAAAGGAGATTCCCCAGGAGGAGACCTTGGGGATCCTTCTGCTTCATCAAGGTCGGTATCTGAAGTGACGTACTCCTCTGGGGAGTCTAGACGCTTCCTCTTGCATGATCTCTTCTGAAGGAATTCCTCAATGGGATAGTCTGGAGAAGTTTTGGAAGAGGGGGGAGTTCTCTGGGGAAAGTACAGTTTTGTACCTACCATAAATGTAGATGTCCGATAGGAATGCATCTGCAGTCCTTACAAATGGGTAGTCCTGTCGTCAGGCAGCCCTTTGGTCGGCCGGATTCCAAAGTCTGGGTCTGGCTTCGGCTGGTGTCGCGCTTCACCCGACTTCATAGCTGCAGTTTTTCGGGTATAAAGGCATCAGCCGATGCCATTTTCCTCAGTGTTTCTTGCCCCAGATGCCAGGTGCCCTCTTGGATGGCTAAATTTGGATAAATGCCAATGTTTCCAAATAGTAGAGAGCAAACACATAAAATAAGCATGTATGTACATATATACAAACAAATACACCATAATAGATCCCCACCAAGCTAGCTGAAGGATGGCAAATACCCTAGGAGTACCACAGAGGGGATGGTGGGTGGGTAATCCTGACTGCAGATGCATTCCTATCGGACATCTACATTTATGGTAGATACAAAACTGTACTATGTCCTTCAAGGATGCATCTGCAGTCCTTACAAATGGGTAGAATACCATAGCTAAACTAGGGGAGGAGGAAAAAGGAGAGATTATGGTGTAGCTAGGATCCCTTGCAAAACAGCAGTGGCAAAACCTGCTCGGGATCTAGAGTATAAAGGTAAATTGTAATGCTTGGCAAATGTATGCACGGAGGTCCAAGTAGCAGCCTCTATAATGTCCTTGGTAGCCACTCCTCGTAAGAAAGCTGTGGTAGTGGCTGTAGCCCTTGTGGAGTGAGGCCTGATGTTCTCTGGAGTTTTCTTTCCATGGTAGGAGTAACAAAATCTAATGCAATTTCCTATCCATTTGGAGATTGTCTGTTTTGAAATTGGTTTTCCTTCCTTTCCTGTTGCATATGCTACCAAAAGCTGGTCAGTTATTCTATTGGACTTGGTCCTGTCCAGGTAGTAGCGTTGTCTATGTACATCCAAGGTATGCAACAGTCTTTCTCCCTGTTCTGTGGGTTGGGGAAGAATGTAGGTAGGTGGATAGCCTGATTTAAAGACACTCTGGATACCACCTTAGGCATAAATGTAGGATTTGTTCTCATGGACACTCTATCTTGATGGAAGATCAGGAAGGGTTGCACTGCCATTAACGCCTGTAGTTCAGAGACCCTTCTTGCTGAGGTGATTGCCAGCAGGAAAGCAGTCTTCCAGGATAAGTATTGTAATTCTGCTGTTGCTGCTGGTTCAAGGAGGAAGTGTCAATTTTTCTAGCACAAAGTTCAAGTCCCATGCTGGCAATGGTGGTTTCCTGGGAGGTTTTACATTTTTAATTCCTCTCAGAAACTGCCTGAGCAGAGGATGTGAGAAGACAGGAGGATCCAAGCTGTATTCTGCTGAAATAGCTGATGCATGTATCTTGATGGAAGAATAGGACAGGCCTGTATGGAAGAGCTCTGCCAAGTACTCCAGGATGTTGGCTATGTTTACCAGTGCCACATCTCCCTTTGCAGTACTCCAAATGAGATATCTTTTCCATTTTGCTGCATAATTCTTTCTTGTTGAAGGTCTACGAGCCTCAAGGATTATGTCTTTAACCCTTTGGGATAAATTTGGGTTAATTGTTCTTATGTAATGTTCCAGGCAGTTAGCTGCAGAGTTTTCAGGTTTGGATGCAGGATGTTGTAGTTGTTCTGTGTTAACAGCAATGGGATCAGGGGTAGTGCCCATATTTGTTCCCGAGACATGCTCCTCAGTAATGGGTACCAATGTTGCCTTGGCCAGCCTGGAGCGATCAGAATGATCCTTGGACGTTCCTCTTTGATCTTCAAAAGCACCTTGTGCATCAAAGGAAGTGGTGGGAATGCGTATGCTGTCAGGTTTTTCCAATTGAAAGATAGGGAGTCCACCTTCCAAGCAAGTGGGTGGTACGTCCTTGTGCAGAATTTCTTTAGCTGGTGATTGAGTGGGGATGCAAATAAGTCTATTTGTGGTAATCCCCATTCTCTTGTGATGGCTTTGAAGATGTCCGGATGCAGCATTCATTCGTGGGCATCCGTGGTAGTTCTGCTTAATATGTCTGCTAGAATGTTTTCTTTTCCTGGTACAAAAATTGCTTGTAACTGAATGTTGTAGCTCAGAGCCACATCCCATAGGTCCAGTGCCAACCGGCATAGAGGGTATGAATGTGCGCCTCCCTGTTTGTTGATGTACCACATAACTGTGGTGTTGTCTGTCCTTATCATCAACTGACCTTCTTGGAGAAATGGTCTGAATGACTGGATTGCCAATTTTACTGCCAGCATTTCCTTTAGATTTATGTGCAGGCGCAGCTGGTCTTGAGTCCATAAGCCTTGTATGCACTTGTCCAGCATGTGTGCCCCAACCGAGGTCTGAGGCATCTGTCGTGATGGTTTGGCTTGGTTGACTGTTGCAGAAGGGCAATCCTGTGTTTGATTGACAGGCCTGAGCCCACCATAGGAACTCTTGCTTCAGGCATGGGATTATTGGAATTTTGGTTTCTAGGCTGTGCTCGTGTTGAGACCACAAATTCTTTAGGTACCACTGTAGCTTTCTCATATGCAGTCTGGCATGAGGGACCAGAATTATGCAGGATGCCATGAAGCCTAGGGCTTGCAGTACTTTTCTTGCAGTTAGATGGTTCTGCTTTGTTAATGCCAAGAAGTAGAGAGGTAGTTGCTCTTTCTTTTCTGCAGTTAGGAATGCCATTTGTTTTGATGTGTCCAGCTCTGCACCCAGAAAGGTTATTCTTTGGGATGGAATCAGTCTTGACTTTTTTATATTGACTGTATATCCCAGGGCTTGCAGCAGGTAAATGACTCTTTGTAAGTCTTCTGTTAGCTTGCTTTTGTTGTCTGCTTGTATCAGGCAGTCATCCAGGTAGGGGTAAATTCGGATTCCCTGAAGTCTGCAATGAGCAATTACTGATGCCAGGCATTTCGTGAACACTCTGGGTGCAGTAGATAAGCCAAAGGGCAATGCTGAGAATTGATAATGCTCTGATCCTGCAAGAAATCTGAGGTATCTTCTGCAATTTGGTCGTATGGGGACGTGCAGGTATGCCTCCTTGAGATCTAGAGTTACCAGCCAAGACTCCTTGCCCAGCATGGGAAGAAGCTGCTGTAGGGTCAGCATTTTGAATTTTGGAACAATGAGGAATGTGTTTAAAGCGGACAGGTCGAGAATAGGCCTCCATTTGCTCTCTTTTCTTGGTACCAGGAAGAGTCTGGAGTAAAATCCCTTCCTTGTTCCATAGATGGTACCTTTTCCACAGCTCTCATTCTTAATAATTGAGATATTTGCTTTAGAGCTTCTGCCCTTTGAGTAGGTGGTAGGTTTGGCATTCCTCTCTTTTCTGGTAGAGTATGGAAATGGAACCTGTAACCTTGGTCTATAGTTTGCAAAATCCATTTTTCCCTTGTGATGCAATGCCAGGTCTTTGAAAATAAGGTTAGCTTTCCGCATAAGGGTGCTTCCAGTTGTTCCCTGGTAGGCGGTGCCACAGCCAAGTCACTGTGATTGTGTTGTTGTAGTGGTGGTGGCTGCGTCTGTGCCTCGCTGGTTGTTACCCTGCCACTGGCGTCCCCTGTAGGCACCCCTGGATTGGTTTCTGCCTCTTGAACGCCTATTCCTGCCTCTCTGTGTCTTAGAGGAGTCCGGAAAGGACCAATTTTTGGAGGGCCAGTTCCTGCTAAACCTTGGAGGTTGAACCTGTAAGAAATCTTTCACTGTTTGTACAGATTTCACCTTCTCTTCCATCTTTTTCAGTACCTGCTGTGCAGGAGAACCAAATAAATTGACTTTGTCCATGGGTGCATCTAAAAGCTTTGATTTGACATGGTCTGGTAATGCCTGCTCTTTCAACCATGCATGTCTCCTGATAACTGTGCCAGTCATGGCTAATCTAAAGGAAGCCTCCAGTGCATCATAGCCACATTTTAAAGAATGGTTACTAACCTGCTGTATGTTATGTACCATTTCCTGAACATATTTCTTATCTAAAGATTCTTCAGAGGACAGCTTTTTAGCTAACCGGTCTAGCATAAACTCTTGATATTGAATCATATGAAATTGACAGTTCAAAGCCCTAGCTGACAGAGTAGCAGAAGTGTAAACTTTTACCCCATCTCTAAGGACCTGGATTCCCTTTCAGAGGGAGGGTTTTAGCAGATGTAGTTGCTACAGCCTTAGGGCCCTGGGAGATAGTCTCTGGATCTGCAAAAGGAGCCTTGTATAAATGGTGATGAGTGTCCGGGACCCTGTAGAACCTATCGGGCTTAGCAGGGGCCGGAGGTAATGAATCAGGAGCAGTGCAAGCATCATTAAATGCATCATCTACAACAGAAAGAACTGGAGGTATAGCTAAAGGCCTATGCTGTGGCAAATGTAGAAAGGTTCTAAGCCCTTTTCTGGAGTCTGAGAAATCTTGGCCCTGCCACTGAAATTGTTCCCTCATAGCATGCAAGGTTTCCCCAAAGGAAAATTCCTCAGGTGGAGAGGCTGAAGGAATGGACTCTTCAGCATCAGAGTCTTCGTAAGGGGAATAAGGAGCCTCAGGAGGGTCTGTATGTTCTGAGTCATCAGAGGAATCATCTGTGGATACTGGCTCTGGGGGCTCTGCTCTAGGTCTCTTCTCTGGAGGTGGATGAGTGGTCCTGTCTGGATGAGGCTGGGATCCACGAATTAAAGAAATGAGATCCTCTGCCAAAGAAAGCATATGGGAACTGGTGCTGGGCCTGTGAGAGGGGGGCTTGACAGGCACAGTTTTGGAAGCTTTAGCTGCTTTAGCCCTGGCAAAGGCCTTAATAGACATAGCTGCAGGAGGCCTAGCAGCTCCACGTGCAGGGGTTGAAATATCCAAGGGAATAGTGTCTGATAATTCCTGAGAAACCGCAACTGCAGGTTGGATTTCAGAAGCCGATTCCACCAGGTTAGAAGAGGCCTTGGTAGAAGGCAAGTTTTCGGCTGGGGGAAGAACCGCTTGCTCGGTTTCAGCCGAAACCGAGACACTCGTGGTTGGCTTAACCACGGTTTCGGCCGAAACCGTGGACCGTGAGTGTCGGTCCTTATCCCTGCATTTTTTGGTTATTTGTGAAGTCGGAGGATCCGACGGCATGATATAAGCAAAATCAGAGCCGAAAAACTGCTCTGCAAATTCCGACCGACGTCTAAGCGTCCGTCGGTTAAAAGAAGCACAGGCTAGACAAGCTGCTACGTCGTGATCTGGGCCTAAACAAGGTAAGCAGTAAGAGTGGAAATCTTTATGAGGTATTTGTTTCCCACAAGTTAAACAGTTATTCACTTTTTCTGACATCGGCTGAGGCAAGAAAGAGTCCCCAATGGGGTACTTAGCTTTTTAGAAGTCCTCGAAGTAGTATTCGGTAGTAGTAATCTCTGGTTCTGACCGACCGGCACTTGCGAACAGCTTCTGCTTTGGCCACGCCGCAAGAAAGACTGAGGAAAATGGCGCCGGCTGATGCCTTTATACCCGAAAACTGCAGCTATGACGCCGGGTGAAGCGACACCAGCCGAAGCCAGACCCAGACTTTGGAATCCGGCCGACCGAAGGGCTGCCTGACGACAGGACTACCCATTTGTAAGGACTGCAGATGCATCCTTGAAGGACATCATCCTGAGGCCTGGGATCTCTGTGGTCCTGTGGATGGGGGGGAGAAGGTAAAGATATCTGCGCAGACAAAGGAGGAAGCTCTGAGGAGGACTGGGCCTGAGACTGGGAAGCAGTCATCACCTCCTCATAACTTTAAAGGCACTCTGCCCCTGCTCTGAAGAACTCCCCAGACCCAACAACGCTGATCTCAGAGCCGATGGAGCCTGCAGAGCAGGAGACAGAAACTCCGAAGAAGAGCTGGGAGACGAACCCATTTGAGCCAAGGCACCGAGAGACAGAGTCGGATCTGAGCCAGCTCCAAGGACCCTACTGGTGAGTGTCCGCACCCAGAAGTCTCCTGCTCCAACTGCATGGACATGCTTAGGGCAGACACCGGATCCAAGGAGCCAACATGTCCCAGACTCGATACAGACAGCAGCTGTATATTGGAGTCTTCTGGCTCTGAAACCGAAGGTCAGATCAGAGGAGGAATAGGCATGAAGGGGGATGATGAAATGGATCGGACTCCTATGGGCTCAGATCAAAAAGCAGCTTGGCCAAGGTAGGTGTCTTTAGAAGCCTCTGCACCACCCTGTTCACATCTTCATCCGACAGGCTCCTAGTTGACCTTGTTGACAGAGTAGGAGATCTAGATCTGGCTAAGAACAGTGAAGGGAGCAGAGTAGTAATCAGCTCCAAAGATGGAGATCAGCTCCGATAACGATATTCTGTAGGTAATGGGTCTTTTGGAGCTGAATAATCAGTCGAAGTGTTCAGAGCTGAAGACTCTGTCTGCTCCGAGGAGGTCCCTGCTCTGGAGGTTGATGTCTGCTCCATAGGTACTGTCGGAGAGGACTCTCTAGGAAGTTTGGCTTTCAGCTCTGATGCAGATTTTGGAGCCGAAGAACACTGTTTTCCCACTCTCTCTGACTTGTCCAAATTAGGAGAGGAGGGATCAAAAGAAATAGCCTCTGAAAATTGTGTTTTCAATAACCCCTTCAAAATCAATTTGGTTTTCCATTCCATATGTGCCCTCTGGTTGAAGGCATGGCATATGGCATCAAATGGAGAGGCCCCAAACAGTATATGCATAAGGTGTGAGAATCACTGATGGGCATCTTTTTGTTACACTTTTTGCATTTTTTAAATCCCAAAAGCTTGTTGTCTTTCTGGGACATACTGACCAACAAGAGAAACAAGTCACTTAACTAATTAAAGATATATAAGGAGAAACTCAGTTATTTTTATTTATTTATTTTTGTGAAAAAAAAGGGCAACAGCAACAACTACAAGGGGAAATTGGGGTGGGGGTAAGTCCTCTTAACTTAAAAGGATTAATTACCTTCTAACTAAAATGGGCAGTTGATTGGAAAGGAAGAGGAAGTAAAAACTATCAACACTACCAGCAGAAATGAGTAAGGGAAAAGGTAAAGGAATACCCTCTAATGTATAAGTTAGATGCCCTCTAACTTAAATGGGTGCTAATGACAAGGGGAAAGAGCTAACAGTAAAACTAACACTAAACAAGAGAAGGTATAAACAGGTAAAGAACTTTAACTACACATAGCCAAAAATATTAATTATAACAATAGCAAAAGGTGATAAAAAAGAGACATAAAAAAACTTAGCCCAGAGCTTGCTAGAAGATCCTTCTCGTAGAGCAGACAATGAGATCTGGGGAAATGCGTTGTGGGTAGGGAAGGGTGCCCATGAGCTTTGCTGAAGTCCTCAAGCTTTTGTAAAGACAGAGATGAATCCGATACATCAGATCTGACCCATCAGTGAGAATAAAGGAGAGATTGACAACACATCAAAAGTTATGTATGCACCAAAAAGATGGATCTGTGTTATCCATTTACGTCTTTACTCAACTGATGGGTCTTAAATCCAACTTGGCTGCTTTCACTAGATTCATGGATCCAACTCTCAAACTCCTCCCTTACTCATAATGCCCCACCAACCTAATATACTTCAGATTGAGTTTGCTGCCCCCAGGGAAAAAAGAAGTTATGTACTCACCATAACATTCCATCTGTATTGTCCATTTTCATTCTTCCTCAACTGATGGGGTTGGATCCAAATCCCTCTCAGAACTTAATCAACCATTCCTAAAGCTCATGGCAATCAAAAACTCTCGAGCGTCTCCCTTACCCACAATGCACCAACCCCAATTACCTCAGATCTTGTTTGCTGACTTTAGTAGAAATAAATATTCATATTCATAAATGAAGAAGGCTATATCTGGAGCTTAATATAAAAGACAGAAATGTCCTGTAACCACTCATTCTTCCAGGAGTTTTCAAGGACAGGGATTGATGGGAGGGGGAGTTGAGAAAGAATAAAAATGGACAACACAGATAGAACATTATGGTGAGTACATAACTTCTTTATCTGATGTTGTCAACTTTCATTCTATCCTCAACTGATGGGACAGAGTCCCCAGCTACCTAAAATCCAGGGTGGACTCAAGAAAGGATATTCCTGAGCACCATCAAGCCAAATGATGCTCCACCTCTGCAGAGAAGATCCAATTTGAAATGAGTAACAAACGTGTAGTCCAAGTTGCTGCTACACATACATTACCCATGGACATTCTGGACTGCAACACTGAGGAAGTAGCTATGGATCTAGTTGAATGGGCTCATAACTGTTTTGGTAGAGTAAAACAAATGAAATACAGTTGGTTAGCCACCTAGATAAAGTGACTTTGGCAACTGTTTTTTTCCAATTTTACTTCTGTGAATGAAACAAGCAATTGGTCAGGTTTCCTGATGTCTTTTGCTCTATGTAGGTAGAAATGTAATTGTCTGTGAATATCCAATTAATGTAATATTTATTCACCCTTGTTAGTAAATTTAGGAAAAAAAATACTGGCAAAATAGATTCGGACACTACCTTAGGAAGAAAGGAAGCATTAGTTTGTGTAACTCTATCCTTGTGAAAAATCAAGTATGGTGGCTTAGAGGGCAATTCAAGAACCTCAGAAATTCATCTGGCAGAGGTAACAGCTACCTGAAAAATTGTCTTCCAAGAAAGGTGTTTAAGGTCACATGTAGCTGCAAGTTCGAAGGGGGATTTAGAAAGAGTCTGCAGTACCAGATTCAGCTCCCATGGAGAAGTAGGTTCTCAAAAAGAAGTTCTTAGAAGAAGAGTGCCTTTAAAGAAGGCTTTGCATAATTTATGAGAGGCAATTGAGGAACCATCAAAACTGATATGAAAATTTGATATGGCTGCTAACTGAACTTTAATGGTTGATGAACTAGCTCCTTCTTTAAAAAGATGAGACAAAAATTCAAGAATGCTAAGTATAGAGGCTGAAAAGTGTTCAGTATTATTTAGATGAGGCCAGTGAACAAACCTCCTCCATTTGCTGGAATACAGCTTTCTGGTAGAACGCTTATGGGAAGATAAAAGTATATGACGAACAGGTAAAGAGACAGCATAGGCTGTCTCGCTATTAATGGAACTGGAAAAGCTAGGAAGTCAGCCTGAGGTCCATTATGTTTGGATGAATCATGCCAGTTGGGTGAGACAGGAGGTCTGGAGTCAGATCCAGAATCCAAAGGTGGTGAAGCAACTGAGGCCAAAGGAAGGGGAACCAAATTTGTTGAGGCCAGTAAAGTCCAATGAGGATGACTTTGTTCTTCAACATGGCAGCTTTCTGAAGGAATTTCAGAATTATCAGTATGGGTGGAAAAGTGTAAAGCAGACTGGGGTCAAATCATGAAGTAGAGCATCTCTCACTGATTCCCCCTATGGGGGGATTAGGGCAAAGTAGCTGCTGCATTTATTGTTTAGAAGGGAAGCAAAAAGATCACAGCAAGGCTGGCCCCACTGGCAGAAAATCATTTCTGTGACATTCTTGTTGAGGGACCATTCATGAAGTAGAAGAATGCACCTGCTCAGTATGTCTGCTATCACACTGGATTTCCTTGGAATATGCATTGCTATAAGAATGCAGTTGGATGAGATTGTCCATTGCCACGCACTGAGATCTTCTCAACACAGGGGGTAGGATCTGGTCCCTCCTTGTTTATGTACCAAAACTACAGACATGTTTCAGTCTGTACTGCAATCTTCTACAAAGGGAGAGCATCCAGGAAGGCCTGCAATGCTAAAAAGCACTGCTCTCATCTCTAGGACATTGATATGGAAGTTGTGGGGGACCAGGTGTCTTGGACACTTTTCCCCAGAAAATGCCCCCCCCCACCCCAGCTGGGCTGCATCCATGGTCACTATGGCCTTGGGCTGAGGGGGGGGGGGATGGATGGCATTGTACAGCCTGGTTTGATCAAATCCACAACCTGAGATCTCTCTTGCATGTCTGAGCGATTCATAGCTGATAAGACATGGGTTAGTAAAGTATTGACCATTGTATGGCTAGCATCCACTGAAGAATTCTCAAGTAAAATCTGGCTAAAGGTACTAATGTTATTGCTGCTGCCATTGAAGCCAGAGTCTGAAGGATCAGATGGGCTGAAATCTTGGTACTACAGCTTCTCTTTCTGACCTGTGATTTTATAGTGTAAACTCTTGAGGGAGTTAGTGAAGCTATGGCTGACTTTGTGCTGAATATCGCTCCTATGAATTCTAGACTCCGAGTTGTTTTTAGTTGAAGCTTTTCATAGTTTATGGTTATCACCAGAAGACAGCAAGTCTGGAGAACCTGATCTCGTGTCCTTATCAGTTGATGCCTAGTCAGAGCGGAAATGAGCCAGTCATTTAGATATGGAAACATCCAGAATCCTTGTAGTCTCAAGTGAGCTGCTACGACTGCCACGCACTTGGTAAACACCCTGAGGGCTGTGGAGAGTCCAAAGGTCAGACCTGTGAATTGGTAATAACTGGCTCCCAGCCGGAAGAGTAAATACCTTCTGGACCATCTGTTCATCTTTATATGATAGTATGCATCCTGAAGGTCTGTCAAACACCCTTAATTGTCCTTGCCCAAAAATGGGAGAATGGGCTGAACTGTGACCATTCGAAACTTTGTTGAAATGACTTGTTTAAGTTGCTAAGATCCAAAATAGGTCTCTAGTACTCTGGTTTCTTTGGCACTAAACAGAACCTTGAGTAAGCTCTGGATACTATCTGGTCTGGTGGGACCTCTTGGATTACTATTTCTTCTAGCAGCTTTTGAATTTGGATTGCTGCTTGTTCCCTCTGACTGGGTGGAACATCAGGGATTTTTCTTGAGTATGGTGGAGGAAGGGAAAAGGGAATTATATAACCTCTGGAAATAATCCTCTGCACCTAAGTATCTTTTGTTAGGTCTAGCCAGGCTCTCTGGTGCAGGGACAAATGACTCCTCACTGTCTCCAAGGTGGGCAATCAGGCCTCCTTTCAGGAGCATTGGTAGGGTCTGTCAAAGAAAGATTCTCTGGACCTCTGGTTTTGCAGGCCACTACTGCCATGGGGGTGTCGTCATCCATTAGAACTCCCTCATTTGCCTGTGAGGGAACTTCCTCCATGTGTGTCCTGGAATGCACCCTGAGACTTCTTGAACCACATCTTTCAACATCCTTGTTGATACCTAGAAACGGATCTTTAAGGGGTTGAAAAATTTACCCCCCATGGCAGACAGGGTCTTTCCATCATTTTCACACACCTGGATAGTGTGTCCTTCACCTTGGGGCCAAACAAAAATGAGGACTTGAAGGACTCTACAAAATCACATAAGTGCATCCAGGCATGCCTCCTAATGGAAATGCCTGAACCCGCTGCCCTTGAGGTTCCTTCTGCTATATGCGAGATCAGCCTCATGGAAGAATTAGAAATGGATTGTAGGGTAGCCAACTGAGAAGTCACAGATGAGTGAACGTATTCAGAAACAGATCCTGAGAGGGGTATTTGAAAGTTCCTTAATCAAATCCCTCTGAAGTCTTGTGAAATGTGCCAAATAATTCTGTGATCTTGAAGCAAAGGTTGCTGAAGCATAGACACGCTTCCCAAATCTGTCTATCCCCCAAGACTCTGTGTTGTGGGGATGGAAAGTGGAACTCTCCTTGGCAAGTTCCTTTTTGGTGGCTGCCACTACGACCATGCCATCAACAGGAACCTCTTTTCCCCAAAACTGCTTGTCTACAGTTGGTGCCATAATCTTAGCTGGTCTCCAAGGTATAGGCTCAATGGTGTCAGGTTCCTTCTATGCCCGCTGAGAGATCAACTCAATGAGTTAATTGGCAGGCAGAGTTACCCAGGAGGTAGACGGACCAGTACCAACAGCCTCCAGGAATGCACACTCCTTGGACAAAGGGTTGCTGTGTGTCCAGCCACCTCTTTGCTTAAGGACTTCTAGGATGCATGTGAATGAGGCATCTTCAGGAGGTGACTGCGGGAACCCTTCATCTTCACTGAAATCCGTATCTTCTGTGCTAGACACCTCTGGTGAGTCTAGGTGCTTCCTCTTGTATGTCTTCTTCTTATGGACCTCCTCAGTGGGATGCTCTGGAGAGGTATCAGAAGAAGAAGAAATCAAAATTCCCTGTGTGGAAGCCTGCAGTCTTGGCACTGGCTGTCCCTGTGGAAAGACTTGGTAAGGTTCTGAACACATAGCCATCAATGCTGCAGATTTGAGATCCAAGGGAGATGGAACCGTTCATTCTGCCGAGGCAGAGAAAACTCTCTTCACAGCCTCAAAGGCAGATTGCATTGGAGAAAGGGAACACCTCGGATCCAAAAAGGCCAGCTTTTGGACAGCAGCCTAACCCGTTCCAAGGGCAAAATCCTCAAGGTGTAAGCCAGAGCCGAGATATCCCTTGCTGAGGCTCTGAGATGCAAAAATGACTCCAAAACCTTCAGAGTTGACTGCAACACCTCGGATCTGACAGGGAGGCTTCAGCTCTGACAGGACTCTGGATCTGATGGGATCGGAGCACTCAGAGAAAGCTTTGGATCTAAGGATAAAGCAATCCTCAGATCCAAGCCAGACAGATCTGGACAGCTGGGATTTAGGAGCTCTGAGACAGCTGAAGGAGTCAGAAGAGGAAACTGTAGTGGGGTGTAACAGAAAAAACAACCTCCTGACCCAGAGAGGTAGGAGCTGATGGAACACCCATCTGCCCCTGCACTGACAGAATCATCCGTACCACTCTTTCCACATCTTCCTCTGTGAGACTTCTGAAAGAATGAGTGGAAAACACCAAAGGGGACCTGGGTCTGTCCAGAAATAAAGAAGGTACCCTGGAAGGAACTGGATCCACCAAAGGTGAATACTGAGTCCTTGGTATGATAATAGGAATTGACGGACCAGCAAAAGTCAGATCTGACTTGGAATGTGTCCGATCCAAGGTCAGATCAGTCAATTTTGGTTTCTTTGGATCCAAAGGAGCCGGATCAGACATTTTCAGCTGCTTTGGATCAGAGGGTTTGATTAGATCTTTGTGAGACCTTTTCTTTGAAGATTCTGAAGACAGAAAAAGTAGTAATAGAAGAAGAAGGCTTCAAAGACAAGGACTTAGGATTGTTTTGTCTTTGTTTTGGTTTTTGGAGATTTATCACCAGATATAGCCTCTCCAAAAGATGATGACAAAAGGCCCTTCTCAGTCAATTGATTTTGCACTCAACCAACGCCCTGGGGTTGAACCCATGGCAAATATAGCAATATTCTTGCAAGTGAAGTTGCCCTAGAGAGTAGACACAAAGTGTGGGCATCTGAGAAGGGGAGCTTATGCACACACTTAGTACATTTTTTTAAACCTGTCACAGCTTTGTCCGCCATAATAACACCATAGTCAACAAGGAGAAAATATTCGCTACTATTTCTACTACTACTTTTTTTTTAAACAGAGACAAGAAAAATCAGAAAACTACATAAAATGTAGTACTATGGAAAGGATACTAGCAATAGTATCAAGAGGTACGCAAAGTACAAGAAAAAAACAGAAAATATGAGAATTAGAACAACACATGCAAATAAGTGTGCGACAGGTAAGTGGAATACTTAATCTAAATATAGAAAGAGAATTAAGGTAAAAACTCAAGTTTTCACAAACTTATCTCAACATTGCTTGAAAGTACAGGAGCAATAATCAAAACTCCTAATGATGTGGACATCCTACAAAAGAGCCTCACTGAGACAGATGCCTGGTGTCAAAGCCATGACCTCAAGCTCAATGCCAAAAAGTGCGCTGTCATCCCCTTTGGTAAAAACTCTGTACCCAAGAACTACCACATAGGCGGTAGTAAACTTAACACCGAAAGTGTGATAAGAGACCTTTTGACACAGGTGGACAGTAGTCTCTCCTTTGACAATCACATCGCCACAGTAGTCAGGAAATCCTTCTACATGGCACACCTCATCACAAAAGGTTTCTCATCCAGGAAAAAAGAGGTCATTGTTCCCCTCTACTCGTCACTCAGCCTCATTATAGAGTACAATGCCCCTTTTGGTATGTACCTCACAAGACATCTACAACAACTGGAAAGACTGCAGAAATACCTCACAAAGAGGATTACCAGCCTCAAACAGATGCCCTGTGCAGACCGTCTCAAAAATCTCCAGCTTTACTCCGTCGCATATCGCCTACTCAGAGGTGATCTCTGCCTAGCATACAAAGCTATGTCAATCCCAGAACTGTTGGACATGCTCCACTTAAAGAAATCCCAATCCCTCCTAGCTACACGCTCTAGGGACCTAGACCTTGTCACCACAGTAAACAGAACATGCTGGAGGAATAGATTCCTGTCCCAGAGACTTCCCATACTCTGGAACAAACTACCTATCTATATCAAACAAAGCTCCTCATTAGCACTCTTCATGAAAAATCTTGACGACTGGATGGGAAATAGGAAATTCACCCCGAGGATCACTTATGTGGCTCTGCTCGACAGTGGCACAGGAAAATAACTTTCTTGGGAGGCAAAAGCCAGTGTACCTTCTTGGCTAGGCTTATATAGGCCCTACGGCCAATAGCCTAGTACCTCCCTATGAACCCTATGAACTATGAATCTATGACCCACTTCTTTCACTGAAAGCAGCAAACGAGATCTGAGGTAATTGGGGTTGGTACATTGTGGGTAGTGGAGAAGCTCAAGAGTGTTGGTTGCCACGAGCTTTAGCAATGGCCGAGTCGGCTCTGAGGGATCAGATCTGAACCAATCAGTTGAGGATAGAATGAAAATTAACATCAGATCAATGCTTTATTCTATACAGAATCAATTGAGAAGAAACAGCAGAAATAAAACTGGAGCTCAAACAAGGAACAACTGGTTTCTGAAAAAAAAACTTATTTGTTCTCCAGGAAGAAAGGGAAGGGGGTTAGGAGGATGGGAAGTTGAGGAAGAATGAAAATGGACAACACAGATCCATTATGGTGAGTACATAACTTTTGTATCTGATGTTGTCATTTTCATTGTCATTTGTTTCTCAGCTGATGGGGCAGAGACCTGAGCTGGACGAACTTTGGGTGGTCTTTATGGAAGGATATTTCAGAGTAATGCACAGCCAAAGGTAGCCCTGTTTCAAGAAACCAAATCCAATTTGTAATGAGCAGTAAAAGTATGAGCATTGAAACAAGTGGCAGCAGCACAACAGATGTCATTGATCCAAGCTTTTAACAAAAAAACTGAAGAGATTTCCAGAGACCGCATTGA
This sequence comes from Protopterus annectens, assembly GCF_019279795.1. Classification (NCBI taxonomy): domain Eukaryota; kingdom Metazoa; phylum Chordata; order Ceratodontiformes; family Protopteridae; genus Protopterus; species Protopterus annectens. The sequence continues at coordinate 689,835,185 of NC_056739.1, read as the reverse complement.
ATGTGCTCAAGGTGGCTTAGAGCACAGACAATCCTCTCTGTTTATAGACAAAGGATATACAATCAGTCAACAATTTGGATAATTTGAAACTTGCTTAATCAATCTGTTATGAGAAAAGGAGGCAGATAATTGATCAGATTTTCTGACATATTTGGTTCAATTAACATAAGAATGAAGTTGCTGTTGTACATCCTAAAGACTCAGCATATATTCATCTTTATTGGAAAATTTTGGAAGAAAACTGGGAGGTTAATGATTTGACTGATGTTAGACTCAAACTACTTTAGGTAAAAAAGATGAATTAGTATGTAAAGACACCCTATCAGATTAGGTGTGCAGGCTTGGAAGAAAAGGTCTGGAGTTCAGATACTCATCTAGCTGATGCAATGGCAACTAGAAAAAAGGTCTTCCAGGACAAAAAAATTTAGGTTTGTTTTGATGGAAGTTTCCAATAGACTTTTGAGGCAAACTTTGAATTAAGATAGATAAGTCCAAGGGAGGAACAGGGTCATTGACTGGGGGCCAAAGTAAAAAAATGTGCCTTTCAGAAGTCAAAGAAGCATGACTTTCACTGGAATGGAAATTAGAAATCAGGGCTAGCTGAACCTTGATAGCATAGGGGATGCTAAGAAATCTAGGACTGCGAAGATTGGGGTGGAAAAGGGATCCAAATCCCTCTGGAAGGCCCAAATAGAAAATCTCTTGCATTTACTTCTGTAAACATTCCTAGCAGAAGCCTTTTGAGAGGACAAGAGAGTATACTAGCCCAGGGAGGAAAGCCTAAGCTGTCTAACCATCATTGGAGATGGAGAAGCCATGCATTTAACATGAGGCCTGTTACATCTGGATAAGTCTTTCCTGTCGGATGAGACAGGAGGTCTGGACTGGGGGCCAGTATCCATGGCAGATGCAGACTATGAGGCCACAGGTAGGGAAAAGTACAGTTGTGTACACTTACCATAAATGTAGATGTTCGAGTGTATTCACTGTTGCAGTCATCACATTTGGGTTATCCCTGCCAGGGTAGCCCTCGGCTGGCCCGAATACCAGAGACTTAGTATTTCTGCATCGGTTGCTATCACTTGAGGACTGACGTCAGGTTGTCAGTAGTATAAAGTCAGGCAGCCAATGCCATTACATCAGTTTGTCTTGCCCTAACCTGTCAAGAGCCCGCAAAGTAGGAGGCCAGGTACTGGTGGAAGAACCCCACCAGTGGAAAATAAATACCACTATGTCCCTTGTAAGGAAAGCAGAACAACAAGGAAGAAAGGTAACAAAAGGTGAGAGAGAAAAAAAAGGGGGATGGAGGGAGGGAAACCAGGACTGCAACAGTGAATAAACTCAAACATCTACATTTATGGCAAGTGTACACAACTGTACTATGTTCTTCGTGTTTCATTGTTGCAGTCATCACATTTGGGTGGATTCCCAATGCTGAGGAAATGGGTGGAAGCAGTCAAGGAAGCTAGGGGCTGGCTAGGATGCCCTGCAAGACTGCAGAGGCAAACCCTGCCCTGGATTTAGAGAAGAGAGGCAGGTGGTAATGCTTGGTGAAAGTGTGAACAGATGTCCATGTGGCGGCCTCCAGCATGTCCCTGGTGGGGACTCCTCTGAGGAAAGCTGCAGAGGTGGAGGCTGCTCTGGTAGAGTGTGTCCTAACCCCCTTGGGGGGAGGCTTACCATGCTGTTTGTAGCAGAAATGGATGCAGTGTGCTATCCATTTGGAAATGGTTTGCTTGAAGATGGCTTTGCCTTCTGCCCCTGTAGCAAAACTAACCAGCAACTGATTTCTGAAGGATTCAGTCCTGCCCAGATAGTATCCGAGCTGTCTGTGCACATCTAGAGAGTGAATAATCCTTTCCTCCTTATTCTGGGGATTAGGAAAGATGGGCAAATGAATGGACTGGTGTTGGTGCCCTTCTGCGTGGCCTCAAATTGCTAGCCCCCCTGAGGAACTGTTTGATCAAAGGGTATCAGAAAAGGGGCTGCTCAGTGGGAACATAAGCAGAAATAGCAGAGGCATTAATTTTAATAGAGGAGAAAGAGAGACCACTGTGTAGTAGGTCAGCTGAGTAATTCAGGATGAGAGGGATGGAGGGCTGTGCCGTATTGGCCCCCTTAGCCTGGATCCTGGTGCAGAACCTTTTTCATTTATCTGCATAAGACTTTCTGGTGCTAGGTTGTCTGGCCTCATGGATAACATCCAGAATCTGTTTACTGAGGATGGCAGACTGGTTAGGGGTTAGGGAATAAGCCACGCTTCCAAAATGAGTGTCTGCAATTGGGGATGCATGAATTCCCCTTCCCTCTGGGTTAGGAGGTTTGGGATCTGAGGAAGATGCCATGGAGGCAGCAGGGACAGGCTGAGCAACAAGGGGTACCAGTGTTGTCGGGGCCAGTCTGGAGCTATTAGAATGGTCCTTGTTTTTTCCTCTCTTATTTTGAGCAGTACCTTGGGGATGAGAGGTAGGAGAGAAAAGGCATAGACCGAGAGGTTGACCCAGGGGAAGTACAGGGCATCCACTTTCCAAGCCATGCAGTGATGCTCCCTGGTGCAGAACTTGACGAGTTGTTGATGGTTGGTGTGGGAGGTAAAGGGTCAATCTGTGGGGTTCCCCATTTCTGAGTTATTAGGGTGAAGGTACTTCTGTTGAGCTGCCACTCGTGTGGGGTCCAGAAGGTTTCTGTTTAACTGGTCTGCCAGGGAATTGAGAGAGCCTGGTAGGTATTGTGCTAACCGGTGTAGTTGAATGGAAGAGGCTGTGAGCCAAAGGGTCATGGCCAGCCTGTATATGTGGTAGGAGTGAGTCCCTCCCTGCTTGTTGGTGTACCACATCACAGTGGTGGTGTCTGCTGTGATCAGGAAACCCTGGAGAGAAAGGGGTTTGAAAGCTATTAAGGTGTGCTTCACAGCCATCATCTCTTTTTGACTGATGTGCAGGGGAATTTGCTGTTGGCTCCATTGGCCCTGTATGCACCTGCCATTCAGGCGTGCTCCCCAAGTGTAGTCTGATGCATCTGTGGTGAGGGTCTGGGCGGCGGGGTGTGGGGAATAGGGCAGTCCCTTGTTGTGGAAGCATGCTGTTGCCCACCAAAGAAATTCTTTTCTGAGGCAAGGAATTATAGGTTTCCAGACCTTGAGAGTGTTGACACTAAAGGCTCTTTAGGTACCACTGAAGTTTCCTCATATACAGTCTGGTATATGGAATGAGAAGTATGCAGGATGCCATGAACCCCAGAGCTTGCAGGATTTTCCTTGCAGAAAGCTGGGGCCTGGTGGCCAGCTGAGAGAAGTAGGTTGTCAGGAAATGTTTTCTCTGTTGTAAGGTATGCCATCTGGAATGCTGTGTCCAGACTTGCTCCCAGGAAGATTATCCTTTGGGTGGGCACCTGCTTTTATTTCTTTTCATTGATTGTGTACCCTAGGGAGGTTAGTAGGGTCTTTACAAAGGCCAGGTGCTTGAGCAGGTTTTCCTGGCTGTCTACCTGAATAAGGCAGTCGTCTCAGTAGGGGTAAATCTGAATATTTCTTTGCCTGCAAAAAAACCATGGTCCAGGCACTTTGTGAAAACTTTGGGAGCAGTAGATAAGCCAAAGGGAAGCACAGAGAACTGAAAGTGTTAAGATCCTGCCCTGAAGCGGAGATATTTCCTGCATGATTATCTAATAGGAATGTGGAGGTAAGTCTCTTTTAGATCTAGGGGGGTAGCCAAGCACCCTTGAAGAGCATGGGTAGCAGCTGCTGGAGGGTGAGCATTTTGAATTTTTGGGATCACCAGGAAGGTGTTTTAAATGGATAGATCGAGGATGGGGCGACAGGTGCCCTCTTTCCTGGGCAACAGAAAAAGTCTGGAATAGAAGCCTTGGCCTATCTGTTCTGCAGGAACGTGTTCGACTGCCATCATACAGAGCAGGGAATAGATTTGCTTTTGCCTCTGCCCACTGATTTGATGGAAGATCTGGGAACCTTTTTGGAGTTGGAAGGGTGTGGAAGGAGAATTTGTATCCCTGAGACACAATGTTCAGAACCCATTGGTCCTTGGTAATGGTGGCCCTGGTGCTTAAGTGAAAGGAGAGTTTTCTTCCTAGGGGTATGTGAGGGTGTGCAGAGGGGAGGTCGGGCAGAGGTGAGTCATTGTGAGTTCTTACCATAAGGGGGTGGCTTAGAACTCCCTGTTTTTGAAGTGGAGGTAGTCCACTGCTTAGATCTCTGCATTCCCTGGGGCCGCTGTCTGGGGATGGGGTCTGTTTCCACAGGTCCTAGGCTGGGCCTGTTTAGTCGGAGCAGGAAAGGACCAGTGCTTGGAGGTGCAATGTCTGCTGAATCTAGGGGGCTGGACCTGTAAGAATCTTTAACTGTTTGCATAGATTTTGCTTTTTCTTCCATCTTTTTTAAGACCTCTTCTGCCTTAGTGCCAAATAGGTTATCTTTGTGCAAGGGGGCATCCAACAATTTAGATTTGACATGGTCTGGCAGGGGTTGTTCCTTAAGCCATGCATGTCTTCTAATGACATAGCCAGTGACTGCTGCCCTGCAAGAAGTTTCTAGGGAATTAAAACCACAGTGCAAAGTGTGTCTAGTTACTTGACTTGCAGAATGCATTAAATCCTGTACATCTTTAGATTCTGTCCAAGCAGGAAAGGAAGAATTTTTTTTGTTTAAGGAGTTCCAAAGTATGTTGCTGATATTTAAGCATATGGAACTGACAATTTAGTGCCTTGATAGCAAGAGTAGCTGAGGTGTATACTTTTACCCCATCTGTCTAAAGCTTGGGAATCCCTGTCTGAGGGTGTGGGATTCTTCACAGAGGTTGCTTTAATCCCTTTTGGCCATTGAGAAATTACCTCAGGGTCAGCTGTAGGATTTTTGAAAAGGTATTTGTGTTAGTCAGGGTCTCTGTAGTACCTGTCTGGTTTTCTGGGAGCAGGAGGTAGGGCTTCAGGAGTCAAGCTGGATTCAAGAAAAACATCATCCACCACATCTAGAACTGGGGGGATGGCCAGGGGTCTGTGTTGTGGAAGATCTAAGAATTCCCTGACTCTCTTTTTAGGCTGAGGGTAGTCCTGACTCTTCCTCTTTGAAGACTGGAACTGACAGCCAAAAAAAAAAAAGGGAAAAAAAAAAAAAGGAAAAAATTAAAAAAATTGCCCCCAAAAACACCAAACAGGGGCTCACACAGACCTAAAAAATTTTAACCAACAGGGAAAAAAACAAAAAACCCCTAAATAAAAAATTGGAAGGGGGTGCAGTGATATACTTATTGGGCTTCCTAGGGACTGGTTCCACTGTGTCAGGAGCCTCCAGCCCTTGAGCAATAAGTTCCATTAATTCATCGAGCAGTGGAGTGACCCAGGAGGAGGAAGGGCGAGCACCGAATGCCTTCAGCAATACTGACTCATCCTCAGAAGGGGGAAGGGACTGCCAGTCACCTCTCTGTTTCAGGATCTCCAAAATGTCAGAAAAAGAGACATCTTCTGAAGGTGACTTAGGGGACCCTTCTGACTCATCCAAGTCAGTATCGATGTCAAAGATTCTTGTGGAGAATCTAAGTGTCTCCTCTTACACAATCTTTTCCTAGGGACTTCTTCGTGGGGAGCATCCGAAGAAGCCTCTGAGGAAGAGGGGGCACCCTCCAGGGGTGGCTGAGACACCGGTGCTCGACGCTTGGATGTAGCCATGGGTGCAGAGGAGGATAATGGCCCTTTATGGGGAGGAGAGGTTGCTTCTACTGACGTGGTTGTCTGAGTAGACAACACCTTCCTCATGAGATCGAAGGCCCCCGGGTCCCGAGTCGAAGAATCTCCCGGTTCAAGAAATGGGAAGAATCCCGAGACAGGCAATCAAGGCATCGACCCTGAGGACGGAGCCGAATCGATCAGCCGCGGCCCGAGGGAAGAGTCGGAACGAACGCCGGTTCGACTCGGCCCCGAACCAAGGATAGATCGTCGGCTCGAGACTCCGGTACGGATCCGACGGAGTCGAGGTGAGAGGAACAGACCGAGAAAGGACGGTTCTGGACCCGAGGGCTCCACAATCAGAAGATCAACCTCTTCCGGCTCCAAAGACTGGACAGGTCTCGGAGGAGGAATGGATGGAGACAATGGGAGGCCTTCAAGTTTCGACACCAACTGGGTGGAAACCGAAATAAGTTTGGATAGGGCCGAATGCTCCAATAACTTCTGCACCACACGATCCACATCGACATCGGAGAGCTTAGAAGAAGAACGGGTCGAAGGAACCGAGGACGGAGCCGACCTCAATAGAGTCGAGGGAGGGAGCTCCATCACCGGTTCCAAGACTCGAGGCTCAGGAACTGACACCAGTTGAACACTCGGCCCCGAAGTCTGTGGAACAGGTGATCTAACTTTACTCGAAGAGCTCGGAGCCGATGACTTGGGCTCCGACGTCTTCGATTCCTTCGAGTATTTGGATGCCTGGTCTGAAGCATCCAGAGCCTCCTGAAAGGAAGGTTTTAATAACCCTCTGTCCATGAGTTTCCTGCGCCTATCTGTCATGACCCTCCCACTAAAAGAGTGACAAATTGAACAGTCCTCTTGTAAGTGGAGAGGGCCAAGGCAGTAGACACAGGAACTATGGTTGTCAGTAACTGACATTTTTTGGCCACACTGGCAACATTTAAAGCCTGATTTCATTTTCTCAGACATCTTACAGGTAAGAGAAAAAGTCAAGTCCAGTAGTGAGACAAATCCAGTAGAAAAAAGTCGAATCCGATATATATGTCAGTCCGGTTGTCAAATTTAAGTAAGGGGTGGAAGGCCCCGAAAAACTCTAACCAGTCTAATTAAACTTAACGGTACCGAGAATTTCTACCTACCACACACACATACACTATGTCTACCAAAAAGTACTTTTAGAACAATTTTTTGTCAAATAAACAAAAATAAAGTTTTATCTTATCTGAAGTTGCTCGAGCTAGATCCCAGTGATGCGAACGCAGCAGCGGCAAACTAGATCTGAGGTAAAGGCAGAGGGGGATTGTGGGTATTAGGTTGTCTCGAGCTTCTTCTCGATGCAGAGCTTGCAAGCGGCCGACACGGAGCCGAGGATCGGCTCCGAACCCATGTGTAAGAACAAACAGCGAGATTGAACACTATCACATCTGGAGCTGAAACAAGGAACAACTGGTTTCTGAAAAAAGCCCTTATTTGTTCTCCAGGAAGAAAGGGAAGGGGGTTAGGAGGATGGGAAGTTGAGGAAGAATGAAAATGGACAACCAGATCCATTATGGTGAGTACATAACTTTTGTATCTGATGTTGTCATTTTCATTGTCATTTGTTTCTCAGCTGATGGGGCAGAGACCTGAGCTAGACGAACCTTGGGTGGTCTTTATGGAAGGATATTTCAGTGTAATGCACAGCCAAAGGTAGCCCTGTTTCAAGAAACCAAATCCAATTTGTAATAAGCATTAAAGTATGAGCATTGAAACAAGTGGCAGCAGCACAACAGATGTCATTGATCCAAGCTTTTAACAAAAAAACTGAAGAGATTTCCAGAGACCGCATTGAATGTGCTCAAGGTGGCTTAGAGCACAGACAATCCTCTCTGTTTACAGACAAAGGATATACAATCAGTCAACAATTTGGATAATTTGAAACTCACTTAATCAATCTGTCATGAGAAAAGGAGGCAGATAATTGATCAGATTTTCTGACATATTTGGTTCAATTAACATAAGAATGAAGTTGCTGTTGTACATCTTAAAGACTCAGCATATATTCATCTTTATTGGAAAATTTTGGAAGAAAACTGGGAGGTTAATGATTTGACTAACGTTAGACTCAAACTACTTTTAAAAAAGATGAATTAGTATGTAAAGACACCCTATCAGATTAGGTGTGCAGGCTTGGAAGAAAAGGTCTGGAGTTCAGATACTCATCTAGCTGATGCAATGGCAACTAGAAAAAAGGTCTTCCAGGACAAAAATTTTAGGTTTGTTTTGGTGGAAGTTTCCAATAGACTTTTGAGGCAAACTTTGAATTAAGATAGATAAGTCCCAGGGAGGAATAGGGTCATTGACTGGGGGCCAAAGTAAAAAAATGTGCCTTTCAGAAAGGTCTTGCATAACCAAGAAGAAGTCAAAGAAGCATGACTTTCACTGGAATGAAAATTAGAAATCAGGGCTAGCTGAACCTTGATAGCATAGGGGATGCTAAGAAATCTAGGACTGCGAAGATTGGGGTGGAAAAGGGATCCAAATCCCTCTGAAAGGCCAAAATAGAAAATCTCTTGCATTTACTTCTGCAAACATTCCTAGCAGAAGCCTTTTGAGAGGACAAGAGAGTATACTAGCCCAGGGAGGAAAGCCTAAGCTGTCTAACCATCATTGGAGCTGGAGAAGCCATGCATTTAACATGAGGCCTGTTACATCTGGATAAGTCTTTCCTGTCGGATGAGACAGGAGGTCTGGACTGGGGGCCAGTATCCATGGCGGATGCAGACTATGAGGCCACAGGTAGGGAAAAGTACAGTTGTGTACACATACCATAAATGTAGATGTTCGAGTGTATTCACTGTTGCAGTCATCACATTTGGGTTATCCCTGCCAGGGTAGCCCTCGGCTGGCCCGAATACCAGAGACTTAGTATTTCTGCATCGGTTGCTATCACTTGAGGACCGACGTCAGGTTGTCAGTAGTATAAAGTCAGGCAGCCGATGCCATTACATCAGTTTTTCTTGCCCTAACCTGTCAAGAGCCCGCAAAGTAGGAGGCCAGGTACTGGTGGAAGAACCCCACCAGTGGAAAATAAATACCACTATGTCCCTTGTAAGGAAAGCAGAACAACAAGGAAGAAAGGTAACAAAAGGTGAAAGAGAAAAAAAAAGGGGGATGGAGGGAGGGAAACCAGGACTGCAACAGTGAATAAACTCAAACATCTACATTTATGGCAAGTGTACACAACTGTACTGTGTTCTTCGTGTTTCACTGTTGCAGTCATCACATTTGGGTGGATTCCCAATGCTGAGGAAATGGGTGGAAGCAGTCAAGGAAGCTAGGGGCTGGCTAGGATGCCCTGCAAGACTGCAGAGGCAAACCCTGCCCTGGATTTAGAGAAGAGAGGCAGGTGGTAATGCTTGGTGAAAGTGTGAACAGATGTCCATGTGGCGGCCTTCAGCATGTCCCTGGTGGGGACTTCTCTGAGGAAAGCTGCAGAGGTGGAGGCTGCTCTGGTAGAGTGTGTCCTAACCCCCTTGGGGGGAGGCTTACCATGCTGTTTGTAGCAGAAATGGATGCAGTGTGCTATCCATTTGGAAATGGTTTGCTTGAAGATGGCTTTGCCTTCTGCCCCTGTAGCAAAACTAACTAGCAACTGATTTCTGAAGGATTCAGTCCTGCCCAGATAGTATCTGAGCTGTCTGTGCACATCTAGAGAGTGAAGAATGCTTTCCTCCTTATTCTGGGGATTAGGAAAGATGGGCAAATGAATGGACTGGTGTTGGTGCCCTTCTGCGTGACCTCAAATTGCTAGCCCCCCTGAGGAACTGTTTGATCAAAGGGTATCAGAAAAGGGGCTGCTCAGTGGGAACATAAGCAGAAATAGCGGAGGCATTAATTTTAATAGAGGAGAAAGAGAGACCACTGTGTAGTAGGTCAGCTAAGTAATTCAGGATGAGAGGGATGGAGGGCTGTGCCGTATTGGCCCCCTTAGCCTGGATCCTGGTGCAGAACCTTTTTCATTTATCTGCATAAGACTTTCTGGTGCTAGGTTGTCTGGCCTCATGGATAACATCCAGAACCTGTTTACTGAGGATGGCAGATTGGTTAGGGGTTAGGGAATAAGCCATGCTTCCAAAATGAGTGTCTGCAATTGGGGATGCATGAATTCCCCTTCCCTCTGGGTTAGGAGGTTTGGGATCTGAGGAAGATGCCATGGAGGCAGCAGGGACAGGCTGAGCAACAAGGGGTACCAGTGTTGTTGGGGCCAGTCTGGAGCTATTAGAATGGTCCTTGTTTTTTCCTCTCTTATTTTGAGCAGTACCTTGGGGATGAGAGGTAGGAGAGAAAAGGCATAGACCGAGAGGTTGACCCAGGGGAAGTACAGGGCATCCACTTTCCAAGCCATGCAGTGATGCTCCCTGGTGCAGAACTTGACGAGTTGATGGTTGGTGTGGGAGGTAAAGGGGTCAATCTGTGGGGTTCCCCATTTCTGAGTTATTAGGGTGAAGGTACTTCTGTTGAGCTGCCACTCGTGTGGGGTCCAGAAGGTTTCTGTTTAACTGGTCTGCCAGGGAATTGAGAAAGCCTGGTAGGTATTGTGCTAACCGGTGTAGTTGAATGGAAGAGGCTGTGAGCCAAAGGGTCACGGCCAGCCTGCATATGTGGTAGGAGTGAGTCCCTCCCTGCTTGTTGGTGTACCACATCACAGTGGTGGTGTCTGCTGTGATCAGGAAAACCCTGGAGAGAGAAGGGGTTTGAAAGCTATTAAGGTGTGCTTCACAGCCATCATCTCTTTTTGACTGATGTGCAGGGGAATTTGCTGTTGGCTGCATTGGCCCTGTATGCACCTGCCGTCCAGGCGTGCTCCCCAAGTGTAGTCTGATGCATCTGTGGTGAGGGTCTGGGCGGCAGGGTGTGGGGAATAGGGCAGTCCCTTGTTGTGGAAGCATGATGTTGCCCACCAAAGAAATTCTTTTCTGAGGCAAGGAATTATAGGTTTCCAGACCTTGAGAGTGTTGACACTAAAGGCTCTTTAGGTACCACTGAAGTTTCCTCATATACAGTCTGGTATATGGAATGAGAAGTATGCAGGATGCCACGAACCCCAGAGCTTGCAGGATTTTCCTTGCAGAAAGCTGGGGCCTGGTGGCCAGCTGAGAAAAGTAGGTTGTCAGGAAATTTTTTCTCTGTTGTAAGGTATGCCATCTGGAATGCTGTGTCCAGACTTGCTCCCAGGAAGATTATCCTTTGGGTGGGCACCTGCTTTTATTTCTTTTCATTGATTGTGTACCCTAGGGAGGTTAGTAGGGTCTTTACAAAGGCCAGGTGCTTGAGCAGGTTTTTCTGGCTATCTACCTGAATAAGGCAGTCGTCTCAGTAGGGGTAAATCTGAATATTTCTTTGCCTGCAAAAAACAATGGTCCAGGCACTTTGTGAAAACTTTGGGAGCAGTAGATAAGCCAAAGGGAAGCACAGAGAACTGAAAGTGTTGAGATCCTGCCCTGAAGCGGAGATATTTCCTGCATGATTATCTAATAGGAATGTGGAGGTAAGTCTCTTTTAGATCTAGGGGGGTAGCCAAGCACCCTTGAAGAGCATGGGTAGCAGCTGCTGGAGGGTGAGCATTTTGAATTTTTGGGATCATCAGGAAGGTGTTTTAAATGGATAGATCGAGGATGGGGCGACAGGTGCCCTCTTTCCTGGGCAACAGAAAAAGTCTGGAATAGAAGCCTTGGCGTATCTGTTCTGCAGGAATGTGTTCGACTGCCATCATACAGAGCAGGGAATAGATTTGCTTTTGCCTCTGCCCACTGATATGATGGAAGATCTGGGAACCTTTATGGAGTTGGAAGGGTGTGGAAGGAGAATTTGTATCCCTGAGACACAATGTTCAGAACCCATTGGTCCTTGATAATGGTGGCCCTGGTGCTTAATTGAAAGTAGTGTTTTCCTCCTAGGGGTAAGTGAGGGTGGGCAGAGGGGAGGTCGGGCGGAGGTGAGTCATTGTGAGTTCTTACCATAAGGGTGTGGCTTAGAATGAAGTGGAGGTAGTCCACTGCTTAGATCTCTGCATTCCCTGGGGCCGCTGTCTAGGGGTGGGGTCTGTTTCCACAGGTCCTAGGCTGGGCCTGTTTAGTCGGAGCAGGAAAGGACCAGTGCTTGGAGGTGCAATGTCTGCTGAATCTAGGGAGCTGGACCTGTAAGAATCTTTAACTGTTTGCATAGATTTTGCTTTTTCTTCCATCTTTTTTAAGACCTCTTCTGCCTTGGTGCCAAATAGGTTATCTTTGTGCAAGGGGGCATCCAACAATTTAGATTTGACATGGTCTGGCAGGGGTTGTTCCTTAAGCCATGCATGTCTTCTAATGACAAAGCCAGTGACTGCTGCCCTGCAAGAAGTTTCTAGGGCATTAAAACCACAGTGCAAAGTGTGTCTAGTTACTCGACTTGCAGAATGCATTAAATCCTGTACATCTTTAGATTCTGTCCAAGCAGGAAAGGAAGAAATGTTTTTGTTTAAGGAGTTCCAAAGTATGTTGCTGATATTTAAGCATATGGAACTGACAATTTAGTGCCTTGATAGCAAGAGTAGCTGAGGTGTATACTTTTACCCCATCTGTCTAAAGCTTGGGAATCCCTGTCTGAGGGTGTGGGATTCTTCGCAGAGGTTGCTTTAATCCCTTTTGGCCATTGAGAAATGACCTCAGGGTCAGCTGTAGGATTTTTGAAAAGGTATTTGTGTTAGTCAGGGTCTCTGTAGTACCTGTCTGGTTTTCTGGGAGCAGGAGGTAGGGCTTCAGGAGTCAAGCTGGATTCAAGAAAAACATCATCCACCACATCTAGAACTGGGGGGATGGCCAGGGGTCTGTGTTGTGGAAGATCTAAGAATTCCCTGACTCTCTTTTTAGGCTGAGGGTAGTCCTGACTCTTCCTCTTTGAAAGACTGGAACTGACAGCCAAGAGGAGAAGGAAAATACTTGCAACACACCATCAGTCTCACACAGACCTACTAAACCAACACCGGCAAATAACACACATAAATACATGAAAACATACTCAGAGGCTCTAAATAAAAATCTTCAAAAGCAACAGAGACCTCCAAAGCAGACACCCAAGCAACCTGCACAACCCATCACAAACCATGAAACACATACTTCACATAATCAGTGTGCCATGCAATCACAGCCCTTAAGGCAAAATAACATACCCAACACACTAGTAATAGGCAACTCTATAGTCAGGCACACTGATGTCCCACTAACTAGGCCGGACAAGGAGAAGGTTACAGTTAGCTGACTGTCAGGTGCCAGGATCCGCCACATAAAACAAGCACTCAGGTCGCTCCAGAACAAGTACAAATATGACTCTGTCATTGTCCATGTTGGTATGAATGACATGAGATGTACCTCCCTAGACTACATGAAAAGAGACATGGAAGAGCTCTCCGATCACGTAGCCCATGCCGGAATGACCCTGAGTAGCAGCCTACCCTCACCAAGAACGATGCCACAGTAAAAAGAAAAAATTATCAATTTCAACAATTGGCTAAGTTTCTGGTGTCAGTCAAAGGGGATCCAGTATCTGTCCACCTGGGATGACATGCTCGACAAGCCCCATGTTGCTTTGCAAGAGATGGCTTGCACCTATCACCCTTAGGCTTTCGAATACTAGCCAAGGCTTTTGCCGCACCCATAGTGCCTTTTTTAGGCAAGGCTCAAAAGATAAACCCACCACCGTAAATAGCACAAGTAACCAAAAACTGAGGGTATTGCTACTCAACGCCAGAAGTCTAAAACTCAAAATGCATGCACTTTAGGCACTCCTCGGTATGGAAAACATCAATATCTGTGCAGTAACAGAAACCTGACTTAAGGCTCAAGACAGCACCCCAGCACTACCAGGCTATAACTCATACCATACCTTTTGGCCACAGAACCCGGACCGAAACACAAAAGGCGGGGGTGTATCCATATTCATCAAGGATACCCACACTTCCAGGTTAGTGGCACAGCACAATGCCTCACAGATCATCCATGTGCAACTAACAATGGGCAAAACTGCAAGTCAAATTGTAGCTTGCTAGAGATCACCCACCATGATCCAGGACTCCCATTCTGCATTTCTGAAGACACTGGAAAATATGAAGGTCCCACCAAACGCCCTAATATTGCGTGATTTCAATTACCAAAACATTAACTGGGAGAACGACTCAAGTACTAGCTATCCCAAGCAAAACCAAGACTCACTCCTCCAAGAAAAGGAAACAAGTCTGGTGGACACCTGCCATAAACAAGCTATACAATAGGAGGAGGAAACTAGTACAGAAAAGAGTAAAATCCCAAGAAGGAAAGACATCCCTGATCAGTATCAGCAAGAAACTACGATCTCCCATAAAATCATCTAAGGCTAGCTTCGAAAGAAAAATTGCCAAGGACTCCAAAGATAACCACAAAGTGTTGTTTAGCTATGTCAAGAACCTAAGTGGAAACTCTCAGGTCTGCTCTGAGTTAGTGCAGAATGGCACAAAATACACTGAACCGACTGATATTGCCAACATTCTGGCAGACAGGTTTAGTGCAAACTTCACCCCCTCTCACCCTCTAAGGGTCCATAACCTACCAAAAGAATGTAGAGCCCCGACAATCACTGACACACAGGTTAAAACAGCCTTATCCAAAGCCAAAAATACAGCTTCAATGGGACCGGACGGTGTCCCAGGCTGTGTCTTACACAAGCTCCAAAATGAACTAACCCCTCACCTAAACACAATGTTCAAACTCAGCCTCTCTACAGGCTACGTACCCATAGAGTGGCGCACAGCTACAGTTATCCCGCTCCACAAAGGTGAAGCCACAACAGACCCTGGGAACTATCGCCCTATAAGCCTGACTAACCTGGTCTGCAAGGCTATGGAGCGCATCATCATGGAAATCATTAACAGCGACATTGGAAACCTCCAAACATTGGACCTTACCCAGTTTGGCTTTGTTAAGGGCAGACTATGCCTCCTAAACCTGGTGGACTTCTTTGAGACAGTTACCAAGGCTTTAGACAAGGGAAAGGAGGTCCACACAGCCTACCTACACCTCACAAAGGCTTTCGACACTAAGGAACTCGGTTGTTTTCGAAAGAACAGCAGTCACAAAAGAAGACGTCAGTTTGTATCGACATTCGGTGGTGTGAAGGACTTCCTCAGAAGCCAGTGCCTGCTCAGCGGCTCTGGACCCATCCAAGGTAGAGATGACTGCAGGATCCTTAGACGAAGAAGAGTTTAGTGGCATACCGGACTCTGAAAGGGTCTTGGTAGCAGCCTGCAAATCAACTGAAGTGGGCATCAGGGGCTGTGAAAGCGCCTCACTGAGTACCGGAGGACTGACTACTAGCTTAACAAAAGTGTCATCGGTAGGTTTGGACATGTGCGGTCTGTCTCTTTCTTTATCTTTACACTTTTTCAAAAGATCTGCTTTCGGATGACTTACCGAAGCCATATCGGAATTTGAGGACTGTAAACGAAAATATCTGGCTACAATAAGGGCCCAACGGATAGTTCTGGCACTGAACAAAGCACAGAAGCGACGCGGGAAGTCGTGGCCTGGGCCTAGACAAGTTATGCAGTAAGAGTGGAAGTCTCGGTGTGGTATTTGCTTTCCACAGGCGAGACAATTATTAACTTTTGATGCCATCGGTTAGATGAAAAAAGGATCCCCAAGGGGGACTTAGCTTTAAAAACTTCAACTTCAATTCGGAAATGAAAACTCAGGTAGCTCCCGACCGGCACTCGTGCAAACTGCTTGTGCTTCAGGCTCCACTGCAAGAAAAACTGATGCAATGGAGTCGGCTGCATGACTTTATACTACTGACGACCTGACATCAGTCCTCAAGTGACAGCAACCGACACAGAAATACTAAGTCTCTGGTATTCGGGCTAGCTGAGGTCTACCCTGGCAGGGATAACCCAAATGCGATGACTGCAACAGTGAAACACGAAGAACATCCAGAGTTGATAAGGCCAAAAAGGTGCAATGAAGAATACTGAAATCTTTAACTGTTAGGGAGTAGAGGATATATGGGACAAGCACAGAGGAGACTGGGTGGCTAATTGTGAAGTAGAGCATTCTCAGTGACTCCCTTGGAGAAGGGATCAGAGTGAAGAACCTGTTGCACTTGTTGAGAAGGCAAGCAAAGAGATCGCAACATGGTCGGCCCCATGATGGAAATTTCTTTCCGCCACTTTGACATTGAGAGACCACTCATGAGGCTTCAGAATGGACTTGCTTAGTTTGTCTAGAAGAACACTGGATTTCCTGGGTATACAAGTTGGAATGAGAAAGCGACTGGAGGAGATAATAGCCCATTGCCACACTCTCATTGCCTCGTGACAAAGAGAAAAAGGACCCGGTTTCCCTGTTTGTTGACGTACCAGACCACAGGCATACTGTCTGACTGGATCACAACTGTTCCGGATTCGAGAGCATCTTAAAAGACTTGCAATACTACAAGGGCAGCTCTCATCTCTAGGGCATTGGTATGTGAATTGGCCTTTTGACAGAGTTGTGCACCTTGGACTATCCTTCCCAAGAAATGTCCCTCACCCCAGATGAAAGGCATTCATAGTCACTGTGGCCATAAAGAGACCATTGTTGGGGATTTTGAGACGTCCACCAGAGCAAATCTTGTTTGCATCTCTGAGTTACACTTATCTGAAAAGACAAAGGATGTTGTAGAGGGTAAAACAAAAAGGTGGCCCTGAGAAATTTCGCTCAAATGGATCCACCATAGGAGGTGTTCCTTGCAAATCTGTGTAATCCTCACTGGAGTAAATAAGGGCGGTTGATGAATAGACCACTGAACTGAGAACTGTAGAATCCATATATGGTATCTGGTCAATGAGACTAGAGTAACAGCTGCTGCCATGGACACCAAGGCTTGCAAGGCTTGTTGTGCTGGAGGAGGAGAAAGCAAGATCACTTCCTTTACCTGGGATCTGAAGGTATGTACTTTTGTTGATGGTAGATATGCTATCTTATTAATCGTGTCTAGACGACCACCTACTAACTCCATATTCTGTGTAGTAATGACATGTGATTTGTTGTACTTGACTGTGATGCCCAGATGGTGGCACAATTGGAGAAAGTAGTCTCTTGCTTTGAGAAGTAGTTGCCTGGTTGGAGCAGTCAGGAGCCAGTTGTCTCGATATGGAAACACCTGGAATCCTAGCAGTCTTAAGTAAGCTGCTAACACTGAATTGCATTTGGTAAACACCCTGGGGGCTGTGGTAAGACCAAAGGGGAGTGCTCTAAATCGATAATAACTGTCTCCCAACCAGTAATGCAGATATCTTCTAGAGTGCTTATTCATTTTGATGTGATAGCACATCCTGAAGAGCTATCGAGCATATCCAATCATCCTTTTGCAACAGTGGAAGAATAGCCTGAACTGTGACCATCCAACGCTTTGAACATGTTAAGTATTGATTTAATTTGTTGAGGTCCAAAATGGGTCTCAAGTTCCTTGTCTTTTCTGGCACTAAACAGAATCCCGAGTAAATTCCAGATCCTATTTGGTTTGGGGTGACTTCTTAGATAACTATTTTTTTTCTTCTGGCAGCTTTATTACTTCCACAGCTGCTGCATCCCTCTGATTAGGTGAAACATCGGGGATCTTCCTCATTTTTATGGGGGGAATTTGAGAAAATGGTATGAAACAGCCTCTGGAAAAGATCCTCTGTACCCAGGAATCTGTTGTGATGGATGCCCAGGCTTCTAGGTGCAGAGAAAAGCTATCCCCCCCACCAACTACTTCCACAGAAAAGCATTCAGACAACTTCTCAGGAGGCTGAAAGGGTTCATCAGAGAAAGAATCCCTGAAACTCAGGTTTTATGGGCCACCTCTGCTGGAAGGACAGCATCTTCCACCCTCTACATCTGGGACTATCATCTCCTTATGAGTCTTGGAAAGACCTTAAGACTTACAAAACCACATTTTTCTACCTCATTAATTTTGTGACAAGGGTCTCTGTGGGGTAGATAAAATGATCCCAACTGCAGACAGGGCTTTCCTTCCTACTCATTTCTGGAGATCATTTCTTTCACTTTTGGGCCGAAGAGAGAAGCTCCATCAAATGGAGCATAGATGAATGAAGACCTGAAGGATGCCACAAAATTGCACAAATGCATCCAGACATGTCTTTTTTTTGGTATGTCCAAACCCACCGCCCTTGAGGTGCTCTCTGTAGCATAAGAAATCAACCTCATAGATTTGGAAAGCTCCTTTGTCAAATCTCTCTGTAACCTGGTAAATTGTGCCAAATAATTCAGCAACCTCAAGGTAAAGGTCACTGAGGCATAGATGCACTTTCCAAATCTGTCCAAGGCCCTAGACTCCTTGTTAGAGGGATGAACCTATGTGCTCTGCAAGCTTTTTGGTGGCTGCTGGTACAACCATAGCATCTAGCGGGAGTCCTTTACTGCAGTGGGCTCTGTCTTTCGGGGGGGGGGGCAAAAATGTATCTGGTCACTTGGAAATGTCTCCACAGCATCCAGTTCCTTTCATGCACAGTGTGAGACAAGATCTATTGTCACTCAGGATGTAGTTTGGCCAGACCAGAAGGCCTCCAGAAATAGCAACTCCTCCTGGGAAAGGGATTTGGAATACCATCCACCTTTTTGCTTTAAAATTTCCAGTATTTCTGCAAAGGAAATATCTTCAAGGGAAGATTTGGGGGACCCTTCCCCTTCATTAAAATGGACCTCAACAGTGGGATGGTCTGTTTAGGTATCTGAGGTGGCAGGAGAGTCCCTAGGGACTGACTAGAGACTTGATGGGATAGGCTGTCCAGCTGGAATAGAGGTGCGAGGGTCAGAACTCAAACCCAACTGCAAAAGAGAAGCAGGATACAAGGGGGGTAAGGATGTCCTTTCTCTAGGCAGAGAGAAAGCCCTCTCTACTACCTCAAAGGTGGAGAACCTAGGAGAAACAGATGCCCACAGCACTGGAGCTGAACAGCCCTGTGTCACCGAGCCCTGAACCACCCCAGACCCCCATCTTGAGGAGGAAGTTGGACCCGAGCTGTCCAGTGCCAAAGCACCTAGGGGTAAGGATGGCTCCAATAACTTCGGAATGGACTCCAACATCCAGAAGCCATCACCAGCACTTTGGCTCCAAGAGTCCACCTGCTCCGAAAGCGTCATAGGTTCATAGGTTAGTACTAGGCTAACTGCCCTTGCGAGCCATTTTAAGCCTAGCAAATTATCCCCTGTGAGATTCAAACCCTGTACCTTGTGTTTGTAAGGCACACACCTTAACCATTAGGCCACCCTCCCAACCTTCAGAGTCAGATAACTCAGGAACATGGTCGGAGTTGAAAAACACCTCTCTTCAGATCTGATGAGGATACCCTCAAGGATCTCGGATCTGAGGGCTCTGAAACCATGGGATGGATTTGTGAAGGAGATATTATCAGCTCAGAGGAAAGCAGGCTCACGGGTTAGAAGGGAGACGGAGCCAGGATTACCGCCATCTGGATCTGAGCTCTGAGGAACTTCATCACCCTATCCACCTCTGCTTTAAACAAGCTCCTGGAGGACCTAAGAGAGGAGCTGGTTGATGGTGGCCCGGAATGTCTCCATGGGATTTCTTGAAGAAAAGGAGACTGTAGCAGAGGAGAGATCAGATCTGATGTAACCTAGGCTTCGATGAAGTAGAATCTGATGGTGTCAAGCTGACTTTTTTGAGAGTTTGGCAGGAGGCTTGGAAGACAAAGCCAATGTGGAAGAACAGTCCATTGACCTTTTCTTAGGGTCTTTATCCTTGGGGGGGGGGGTTTGAATCAGTTTACCCATTTTAGACCTTTGAATGGGGCTGAGCACCAGTCACTAAGACAGAGGAAGATGGAAGAAGACCTTAAGGACCAACTTATTTTTTCTGTTACTAAGTGCCCTGGAATTAAAGGCAAGCACAAATGGAACAACCAGTATCTAAATGGGCAGCACCCAGACAGTATACACATTCCCCGTTGACATCAGAATTGGGGAACTTATGCCCACAGGAAGTGCATTTTTATTAAAACCAGTCGGTTTATCAACCATGGTGGACAGATTTAGAATGGAATCTAGCTAAGCAATAGTTTATTTTTGAACAGAAAGTGCCAAGAGTGGTAACTAGAAATACCCTCCAAACAAATGGTAAAAAGGAGAGAATTTCAGTAGAAGAAAGGAAAAGTACTATCAGTGGTACTTTGATGAGTAACCAACAGTAAAAGGATAGGAAAGGAATAGCCTGACAGACCTCAAGACAAAGTGAAAGAGACATAGGTATACAATTCAAGAGAAGTAAACTTACAACTGAAAGAAATTGAAAAATGCACCCAAAGGCTTGAGGGGAGACCTGCATCTGAGTGATATGGCAGCAAATGAGATCTGGGGTAAGTTAGGTTGGTGAGGAATCATGAGTAAGGGAGGAGCTTGAGAGTGGATCCGTGAATCTAGTGAAAGTGGTAGAGCTGAATCAGACACCCACTAGTTGAGGAATGGATGAAAATAACATCAGATACTCTATCTGTCGAAAATGAAATAATGTTGACCAGTCGTAAAAGCTTGCAACTCAAATATGTTTCTTGCAGAGGTTAGAGCAACAAGTGAGACTGTTTTCCAAGCTAAGAAACCTCAAGTCAGCCCGATGAGCTGGTTAACATGGAGCAAGAATTAGTTTTTTTAACACAAAATTAAGATCCCAAGGAGGAACCATTTGTTTTCTAGGAAGCTTTATATGCAAAACCCCTTTCGAAAAACATTATCAGATGAGACCACACTGAAAGATGGGGATCCATGGATGGACAGACATGCTGAAATAGCCGCACTGAACAATGGGCATCTATGGACAGACATGCTGAATTAGACAACAAATGAAACTTGACTGAGGAGTAAGACAGGCCATAGGGTAGCTGCTCACACAAACAAATGCAGAAGCAGAGAAACACTAACTCTGAATGAGTGCTGCTGCTTTTCTTTGCACCAACTAGAAAACCTTTTCCATTTGCTAATGTATGATTTTCTGGTAGCAGATTTTCTAGTCACATTAATATCTGCTGCATTTCCTCAGGAAAAATGTACCTCACAGGTGTTGAAACTCTACAATCCCAGCAGTGAGTTGCAATTGTCTGGGATGGGGATATTTCAAACACCCCTGGTCTTGTGTGAGGAAACTTGTAGTAATTGCTCCTGGTCATTTCCAGATGAAGGGACAAAGTACAGTTGTGCAAATAACGTTACCATAACACTGTATGTTCAAATGATCACTGATGCAAAAGCCTAAGATATATGAGGTATATCCTACATAGGATATAGCATCCAGTCAGTTTCCAAAGCTTCAGGGCACCGTCCATTTGCCAAAACCATTACCTCGAGCTGAGCTGACTAAAAAAACAGGTTTGTGTGTCAAGCCCTTCAGAGCTTTTACTCCAACTGAGACAGGGAGGCTAGGCCCTGATAGGACATTGCTAGGAAAAAAAAAGTTCATACCCTGGCATAAAAAAAAAAAAAAAACACCAAGGAAGGAGGAGGGCTGAAAAATCAGAAAAATTCCCTGAATCAGCTCCCATCTCTCATCACACTTTCTGTTAACTTCCTCAGGAGATGATTCAAAAACTAACTTTTTTATCCAAAGGAGAAATCAAAATTTCATTTTTGACATGTTCTTGGAGGTTCAACAAATGTAGCCAGGAAAATCTCCTCAAAAAAGTACCAGCAGCAACGGCCCTGTAGGTAGTATCTACATAGTTGTAAACACTTAAAACAATGAGTAATGATCTGAGAAACAGACTAAATTAGACTACACAAAGCAGATTTTTTTAACAAGAAGAAACAGCAGACAAAATATCCCTCACACTTTCAAAATTAGAAGTATAAACTTAAACATATGAGCCTGACAATTCAGAATCCTAAAAATCAAAGATGCAGAAGAATACACTTTTTTACTCAAACTTACCAATTGCTTTACCATTCTTGTCAGAATAACAATGACTAGAATTAACAAAATGCTTGGCAGCAGCTGGATTAACTAAAGACATAGCTGTTGGGACAGGTTTTGGATTAGTGTATAAAAACTTGAAAGTCTGAGGACTTTTTTACATTTTACTTGCTTTCTTAGAGGCAGCAAGATGGCTGTCATAGAAATCACAAACTGGGATTATCACATCCCCCAGCTCTGGCAGCACTGGGAAGAATGGGTAAGGGTTCGAGAAATTCCAGCTTTAGCAAATCATAGTATTTTCTGAGGGACTGAGAAACACAAAAGTTATATACTTAACCAGAAAAAGAAGTTATGTCTTACCGTAACGTTCCATCTGTGTTACTGATCTTCGTTCATTCATTACTGATGGGTTATCGGTTCCGTCCTCGGAACTGAGCTGTCCTTATACCAAGCTCGCATCAACCAAAAATTCTCGAGCTAAGATCCTACCCATAATGCTCTGCTCCCTTTTACCTCAGATCGAGTTTGCAAGTTGATAGACAAAAGTAGAGGCTACCTCTAGTCCTAACAGACCTACAAGAATGGAAGCAGGACCATATGAAATCCAAGGGAACCTCCGGAGGGGGACGGAAGGTGGGGAGTAATGAATGAATGAAGAACAACAACACAGATGAAACATTATGTTAAGACATAACTTCTTTATCTGATGTTGTTAATCTTCGTTCATTCCTTACTGATGGGACAGAGTCCCCAGCTACCTATAGCTGGGCGGCCCTCATGGAAGGACATTCCTGAGCTCCATGGAACCAAAAGAAGCTCTTCCTCTGGAGGCCAAATTCAATTTGTAATGAAGAGTAAAGGTATGGGGGTTGGCCCAAGTCGCAGATGAGCAAATGTCATTGAGGGAAGCCCTAGCATGGAAAGCTGCTGAAGTTGCCATTGACCTTGTAGAATGGGCTTTCACTTTGTGAAGCAAGGTGATGTTGTTCTTGTTGTAGATGAAGGTAATGCAATTTCTCAACCATGATGCTAATGTAACTTTAGAGACAGGACAACCTAGTCTTGGTCCAGAAAAAGCCAGAAATAATTGGTCCGATTTACGGGTAGATTTTGTTCTGTCCAAATAAAAATGGATTTGCCTGTGAACATCTAGGGAGTGCAGGCAATACTCTCCCTTATTAGAATGATTAGGAAAAAATACTGGTAGGTCAATAGACTGGTTAATAGACTGCTTTGAAACCACTTTCAGTAAGAAGGAGGAATGAGTTCTCAGTGAGACTCTATCCTTATGGAAAATAAGGGAGGGACGTTTGATGCATAAGGCTTGAAGTTCTGACAGACATCTGGCCAATGTGATAGCAACCAGAAACAAGGATTCCGAGAGGTACTTTAAGTCACATGAAGATGCAGGTTCGAAGGGGGGTGCTTTTAAGGTTTGCAGAACCAAAGCCAGGTCCCAAGGTTGAACTGGATCTATAAAGGGAGGTTTTAGGTGAAAAACGCCCTTCAAGAAAGTCTTACAGAGTCTGTGTGACATAAGTGAAGGGTCCTGGAAGCCAATGTGGAAATTAGAAATGGTAGCTAAATGAATACGAACAGTAGAGGCTGATACCCCATACTGAAAGAGATCTGATAAATAATCTAATACCACCGAAACTGGGGATGAAAAGGGGTCCAATTGTTTGTTCGATGCCCATAAGGTAAATCTTTTCCATTTGCTGAGATAGGTTAGCCTGGTGGATGATTTATGAGCTGCAATAAGAATACTGCACATCAGGGAGGAGAGGTTATCCTTCTTGGCAATCACTGGAAGTGGAAAAACCAAGCTGTCAGCTTCAGGTTTGTTAGATTGGGGTGGGTCAGACCCTGTGGATGGGAGATCAACGTTGGAGTTGGATTGAGAATCCATGGTCGATCTAGCAGGTGAGGCAAAAGGAAGGGGAACCAAACTTATCAAGGCCAATATGGTGCAATGAGGATTACTTTGCTCTTCAACTGCAGTGCTTTCTTCAAAAACTGGGAAATGAGGGGTAGAGAAGGGTAAGCATAAAGCAGACCCAAGGGCCAAGCGTGGACTAGAGCATCTCTCGGTGACTGCCCCCAAGGGGGGATTCAGGGCAAAGTAGTTGCTGCACTTGTAGTTGATTATGCCACTATCACAGGATTGGGGGACCACGCTTGAGGTTGCAGAATGCACCTGCTCAATTTGTCCGCTATCAAGTTGGAGCTCCTGGGAATGTGTGTTGCAATTAGAAAGTGGTTGGAAGCCATCGCCCATTGTCATATTCTCAAGACCTCTCTGCATAACGGGTAAGATCTGGTTCCCCCTTGCTTGTTGATGTACCAGACTACTGACATGTTGTCTGATTAGATCGCAATAGTCCCTGACAGAAGAATCGAGTGAAATGTTTACAATGCTAGTAGCATCGCCCTCAGTGCCAGGACATTGACATGCAAACGAGCCTCTGTCTCCAACCAGGTGCCTTGGACCGAGTTTCCCTGACATAGCCCCCCCTCCACACCATCAGAGAAGCATCCGTGGTCACCGTGGCTTTTGGTTGATGGGGGCTGAAGGGGTGAAACCACTGTTGGGGATTTTGAGATGTCCACCAGAGCAAATCTTGCTTGCATCTCTGAGTTACACTTATCTGAAAAGACAAAGGATGTTGTAGAGGGTACCACTGAGTGAGAAGTAGCCATTGAAGAAATCTTATGCGGAACCTGGCCAGAGGAACAATGGTGATTGGGGCTGCCATCGACCCCATGAGTTGGAGTATAGACCAAGCAGAAGAATTGTGGTGACAGATTAGTGGCTGAACCTGTTGTCTTATTCTTTGAAGTCTGTGATCCAGAAGAGATGCTGTGCAATTTCTCGTGTCCAACAGAACTCCGATGAATTCTAAATATTGTGCTGGGGTCGTTGGACTTCTTCCAGTTTATAAAGATTCCCAGGCACTGAGCTCTGAGAAGAATGTAATCCAGGGCTTCCTCCAGTAGACGCTTGGTGGGGGCGGTAAGGAGCCAGTCATCTAGGTATGGAAATGCCTGGAATCCTAGAAGTCGCAGGTGAGTGATAACCACTGCTATGCATTTGGTGAACACTCTGGGGGCTGTAGATAGTCCGAAGGGCAGTGCTTGAAATTGGTAGTGACTAGCTCCTATGTGGAGGCAGAGATATCTTCTTGAGCGTCTGTCCACTTTTATATGGTAATACGCATCCTGAAGATCTATAGAGCACATCCAATCATCTTCTTCCAAAAGAGGAAGGATAGACTGAACAGTGACCACCCGGAATTTCTCTGTTTTTACAAATTTGTTTAGTGTGCTGAGATCCAGAATCAGTCTCAAGTCCCCTGCATTATTTGGCACTAAAAATAATCTTGAGTAAAAAACAGATCCTATCTTGTCTGGGGGGACCGTTTGGATGACTCTTTTGTAGCAGCTTTCGGATTTTGTGTGCTGCTGCTTTCCCTTGACTGGGTGGGACGTCGGGTAAATTTCTGGGTGAAGTGGGACAGAGATGGAAGGGAATGTGGTAACCTTTGGATATTATCTGTTGTACCCAAGAATCGGTGGTTATGGTTCAACAGGCAGTAGGGTACAAGGAAAAATGACCCCAACCGCTTCCAGAGGTGAGCAGTTGGGCAACGCTTCAGGAGCAATGGTAGGGTTGCCCAGAGAAAGAATCTCTGGAACCCCAGTTTCACAGACCTTCCCTGCCCCGAAAGGGGCGTATTCCATTAGAGTTTCCCTCTCTGCCCTTAGGGGAGAACTCGGCACGTGCATCACAGAAAGAGCCCTGTGATTTTCTGTGCCACATCTTCCCGCTCCTCTGATTTCTGGAGTAGAATCATTGAGGGGTGGAGTGTTGGACACCAACGGCAGACAGGGTCTTGCCATCTTGTTTGCACTTTGCCAGGGTATCTAAGCTTTGGGCCAAACAAAGAAGTGGCCTCGATGGGGGCATTCATAAAAGAAGCCTTAAAGGAGTCTGCAAAGGTGCATCCAGGCATGATGTCTTGTGACTATGCCTGCGCCTGCCACTCTAGCTGCTCCTTCCATTGCGTGTGAAATAAGGTGCATGGAAGAATTGTTTATAGATTCCAGGGTCGCTATCTGAGAGGTTACGTTGTGGCGCACCTCATCAGAAACAGCTCCTGCCAAGGTTTCAGAGAATTGGTTGATAAGGTCCCTCTGGAGCCTCATAAAGTGTGCCAAGGAGTTCAAGGACCTTACAGCGAAGGTCGATGAAACAAACACATGCTTCCCAAGTCTTATCGCCCGAGATGCCTTGTTGGGCAGATGGACAGTCTGGCTCTCTTCTGCCAAGTCTTCTTTGGTTGCAGTCACCACCACCATGGCATCTACTGGAAGACCTTTGGATCAATGAGGATGTTTAGCATGGGGAGATAAAATTTTGTCAGGCATACGAGGTGTAGCTTCCAAAGTGTCAGGAGCCTTCCATGCATGCTGGACGAGCTCATCAGCCGGTGGGGTAACCCAGGATGTAGGGGGCCGAGCACAAAAAGCCTGCAGGAATACGGATTCCTCTGAGGAAGGACTGAAGGACTTCCAGTTGCCCCTTAGTCTTAGGATCTCGACGATGTCACCAAAGGACACCTCATCAGAGGGTGACCATGGGGACCCTTCCCCATCATCAAAGTCCGTATCTTCGGTTAGAGACTCCTCAGTGGAGTCCCTGTGCTTCCTCTTGCACAAAGCCTTGCAAGGGACTTCCACAGTTGGGAGCTCTGGGGGAGATTGCAAGGAGGGGATCTCCTGCGGGGGAAAAATCTGAGGACCTTGTGCCCGGGGTCTGGTAGTTGTGGCTTGCGACAGTTGTGGCACAGAGGGGGGCAAGGACTCCGACAGGGATGTTTTGCCAGTAGAGGCAAGTGCCCTCTCCATGGCCTGGATGGTCGGACCGTCCGAAGAGGGATGGGAGCCCCGAACTGAGCACAACCTCAGGACTGGGACACCCCACTCTGATGAGCTGTCCCCCAGACCAGGAGTCTCAAGAGGGCTGTAGAGCATGAGGAGAGGAGGATTCCTGGAGGGTGCCATAGAAAGTATTGGTGTCGAACCAAGAATGCCTGCCCCCACGGCACAGACACTAGCCTGAGAAGGGTCTGGTACCCACTGTACAGAGGGCCACAAGGACGACTCCGGCTCCAAAGTGACGTCCACTGTTGGTGTCGAAGGAAGGGGTTTCGATGCTTCCCTGGAAGTCGAAGGAGGAGTGTAAGATGGAGTCTGCAGAGAAATATGGTCACCTGCAAGAGGGTGCGCAGCTTTAGATGGATTAGAGTCCCCTGGCCACAAGCAACTGATTGACAAGCCGTAACACATCCTGTTTTGAGAGGCTCCAGGTCGACCTCATAGAAAGACCTGATGGAGATTTAGGCCTGTCTAAAAATGGGCTGTACTGACTACCCACAAAAGGATCTACGGAGGGAGTGTACTTAGTTCTGGTGAGTTCGTGTAATGCAGAGCCCGGTGCTGAGGTTATCTGCGCCGACAAAGGTGGTGCCATAGGCATCGAGGGGGTCTGTACCGTGAAGGGTGGTGTGGTAAATGTCTGCACTGATGAATACAGTACCATCGAAGAAAGTGTCTGCACCAGTAACAACGGTGCCGAAAGTGACTGCACCGAGCAGGTCGGTGCTGAAGACTTCTGCATGGTAGAGGGCAGTATCCTGGAAGTTGACTGTATTGGCAAGGATGGAGCCGAAGGAGTCAGCACCAATGGTGCCGAAGGAGACTCTACCTGAACAGATGATGCCAAAAGAGTCTGCACCGACATCAGCGGTGCCGAAAAAGGCAACAATACTGTCAAAGCCATATGTGTCAGCACTGAGAACCCCGGTGCCGGTGAAGAAGACATAGCTGGAGTGAGAATAAATTTGGGGGGGGTGCAGAGGCTGGGGCCAAAAGGACCACAGATGGCAGTGCCGGGCCCAAAGTTTTCACCTTTATGTGAGTCAACTCCTTGTGATCTCCAGAGGGAGATGAAGTGAGCGACCTCAAGGAGGAAGAAGAAGAATGCCTCTTACAGGGGGTTGAGCCCTCTGACCCAGAGATAGCCTCGCAGAAAGGAGTTTTAAGGAGGAATTTTAGTACAAGTTTATTCTTCCTTTCATTCAAAGTCCTAGTTGAGAAATTTCTACAAATCCCACTTCTACAAATCCCACATGGGGGGGGGGACATTCAGACAATAAACACATAAATCATGACCATCAGAAAGCGGTAACTTACAGCCGCATTCTGTACATTGTTTGAAACAAACACTACTTTTCTTATCCGGCATTGTAATATCAAACTCCAAAAACAGATGGTTCTGCCACCAATTCCACTTAAAAACATTTAAAACTTCAAAACTTTAATAAATATACAATGATAAGATAAAATAAAATAAACACACTGGCTCATAAACCGGATATGCGCTTTCGGTATAATACCTTTTTCAAATCCTAAATGTTTGCCAGTGAAACTTCTTCTTAAATACCTTCATTTCCTAGTGTTCACTCACTTAGATGCATTTAGTAAACATAGCAGCATACAGACCCTTCTAATTATGTCATTTTGAGTGCTGAAGAGCTTTCCCTTTTAGTGCAAGTTTTAAAGGGACAAATGCATTCAGACCTGATGGCTGATCTGATTGCAAATTCATTATCCACTTCATCTCTTCAATTTCTGTTTGGTTTACTAAATCCCCACCTCTTGGTGTTTCATGGAGCCTAGTTAGTGCCATGAACTTGAAAGAATGACTTATACTAATATGCATATAAAGTGCATTGCTGGTAACTTTTTTTCTTATGTCAGATAAGTGCTTTAGGATATGTTCCTTGAGCATTTGATTAGTTTTCTCTATGTAGTATGCCTTGCAGTGACTGCAGGTTGCCACATAGATAATGTTCTTACTCTGACAGTTTGCAAATCCTTCAAACTTATAGTTCCTTTTAGTCAGGGGATGTGTAAAAGTATTTGAGATGTTTATATGAGAGCATGCCTTACAACTTCCACATCTGAATGTACCAACTCTCCTGTTCATCTGAAAACTCCTGTCTTCAGAAATAGTTTCAGTTTCTGTTTTATAACATAATATTCTTTTTAAGTTTTTCCTGTTCTTAAAAGAAAAGCTGGGTTGATCTCCAACAATTTCCCTAATTTTGTTGTCAGATGTTAGCACTGGCCAAAATTTTCTGATGGTATTACGAATAGCAAAATTGTCAGTACTATATGTCAACTGGCATCTCAGATTGGACTTTACCTCCTTTTGCTTGATCTTAACTATTTCACCTTGGTCTGAGAAATAGGGTCTTCCCCTCTGAGAGCGTAGTTCCAAGATAGTTGCTTCATTGGTCTGTGTCTCTTTGACTTTGTATCCTCTCTTATTAAAGTCATTGATAAGTTTAATTTGCTCCTCCCTATAATCCTCATCCCTTGTGCAGAGCTTGGACACTTGAGTTAGTTGGTTAGTCGCTATGTTGTCAAGAACATGCCTGGGATGCATGCTAGTATTGTGTAGTAAATGATTGCGCCATACAGGTTTCCTATACATTCTAGTATTGATGCTTCCTGTGTCATCTAACATTAACTTAACATCCAAGAATTCAATCTCCGTATTAGAAGAGGTCACTTCAAACTTCAAAAATGAAGTTGTGTTGGTCAAAAATTGAACAAAATGTTCCAAAGAGGTTAAATCGCCATCCTGTAAGAGAAAGACATCATCCACAAATCGATTATAGAAAACTATGTTTCTATTCCATTTGTTGTTAATATCCACTTTCCATAGCTCTTCCCATCTTGCCAGGACCAGATTGGCATAACTATTTGCGCATGGAGTTCCCATCGCTACCCCCGACTTCTGTCAGTAGTAAGTACTACCATACAGAAACACATTGTTCTATAAGACCAATTCCAAGAGACTACATAGTAAATGGATATCATTGGTTGCTTTGTGCTTCACACCAAAGTCTCTGATCACTTCGATCCCCAAATCATTGGGTATGGACGTGAACAAACTGTTCACATCCATAGCTACCAATAATAAATTCTTACAAGTATTCATCTGTTGCAGTTTCTTGCAAAGTCTACTTAAGAACTCAGCCGAGTCCTTGATCACTGCAAGTGTGTGAGGTAGCAATTTCTTTAACTCCCTTTCTATAAAAATAGAAAGGGGTTCAGTTATCCATCCTTTTCCTGAAACGACTGGTCGCATCGGAGGGTCATGTAGATTCTTATGCACCTTAGGCATTCCATTAATGCTAGGTATAGTAGGATGACATACTTCAAAAAAATCAAACAGCTCTTTGCTTATCGATCTATTCATGAGCTTGTCATAAAGTGTGTCTTGTACACTATGTATAATGGTGTTCAATTCTCTTTTATCCATCCTCCTGTAGGTGGCTATAACCGCTAACATCTCCTTCATCTTGGTATCATATAATGACATATCCATAACTATAATTGCCCCTCCTTTGTCAGCTTGTTTGATCATGATGTCCTTCATATTCTGTAGTTCAGATGGTGCTCTCTTCTCATTTAGAGTTAAGTTGTGGAAATGTTTACTTCCCTTTTGCTGTCTATATTCAGCCACTTCATTTTCACATAATCGCACGAAGGCATCGACAACCGGATGACATACAGGGACAAACGTACTTGGTTTCCTATATCCAATTCTAGTTTGAGATTCATCATTGTTTGTTTTTCCGAAGAGATGCCTTAAAGTCACATTCCTCCCAAAATATTTTAGATCTAGAATAAATTCACTCATTGGTGAACGCAAGGAGGGTATGAAACTCATTCCTTCCTCTAATAGTCGAGTCTGATCTCTTGTTAATAAAATACTCGATATATTAAATACAAGGGAATCATTTATTCCTGAAACCTCCGTTTCTTCCTCTCCCTGCTCTGGGGTCGTACTTCCCTCGGGGTGTTGTTCTGCAACAAAAAAGGAAGCTGTTGGTAAAGCGGTAAATGTACCACCCCATCTTTGGGTTTAGTGGCATTCTGTATATCCAAATTCTTGTTATTATTCAAAATGGATTTATTTTCTTCACCCTGCTTAGATAGTTATTCTATGCTCTTAGTATTGATTACCGAGCTAACATTAGTCTCCAGAGCATGTATCACAGCTTCATGTGTTGTTGAAACCTCTCTGTTGTTTTGCCTGGGTGTAGTATGCACTTCTGCTTCTACTACAATTCTCATTGGTTTCCTAGTGACAGTCTCCTCCTTTTCATGGCTTGCTATTATTCCATTGTTTACATTAGTCCTGGTCTGTATGGTCGTTTTCTTATCTTTCGGCCAAACAGGTGACCCTTCCTAAAATCATTAAAATCATTTAGAAGGAGGGGGTGAGCCCTCTGACCCAGAGATAGCCTCGCAGAAAGGAGTTTTAAGGAGGCCTTTTAGTACAAGTTTATTCTTCCTTTTATTCAAAGTCCTAGTCAAGAGATTTCTACAAATCCCATATGGGGGGCATGGAAGAGGGGGTCCACTGAAAGGTGGGAAACATTCAGACAATAAACACATAAATCATGACCATCAGAAAGCGGTAACTTACAGCCACATTCTGTACATTGTTTGAAACAAACAGTACTTTTCTTATCCAACATTGTAATATCAAGGGAGAAACTACGATACTACTAAAAGGTTATGAAAGTACCCAGAAAGGTAAACAAAAGGAGAGAAAGAACCATCAATGATGGTAATGGCAGATACCTCAAAGGTAAGAAAAAGGACAGACTATACTACAGGGACAGAGTCTCAAAGTTGCGATAGGGTAGGAAGATAGAGATAGTGAGAAACTGAAAACTTTCTATACACTAATAATAGAAAAACTTCAAAAAATTGAACATGTTTATATCACATATCGAAAGATGAAAATAGCGAACATTATTTCATCAGCCCCAAAACATCTAATCATGAAAATATCAAAAATTCAGAACAGTGAATTTTTTCCCAAGGAAAAAGTTCGCTGCTCCGAAACACATACACACAACACAAGCACATTAAACAAATAGCAACCACACACATACACTTAAATTCCTATATCCAACGCTACACTAAACATACACTACTATCTACTCACTTACCTTAACCCAAACCCTAACCCTAATGTCCGTCACTATCGCACACTCACCTAACCCATGCCCTAACCCTAACTCACTTAAACCGCCCCTAACTCTAAAGTCTGTCACTATCGCACACACGCCTAACCTGCGCCCTAGCCCTAACTCACTTAACCCACCCCTAACCCTAACGTACAATCGCACACTTAGCTGAACCCAACCCGTAACTTTCCACCACAGCGCTAAGAACAGTGAAGCCACAGAAACGGCCAACCAAATTCTTTCCTGAGGAAAGAATTCACTGTTCTGCAGTTTCGCTATTTTTAGCATTCACTGAATAATGTTTGATATCAGAACATTCGAAGTGTTAATACTTCGATGTTCTGATAGAGACCCAATTGAACACTTAGCTGAGAGAAGGCTTGACACGGATGTACAGCAATGTAGCAAATGAGATCTGAGGTAAAAGGGAGCAGAACATTGGGGGTAGGATCTTAGCTCGAGAGTTTTTGGCTGACGCAAACTTGGTATAAGGCCGTCTCGCTTCAGAGGACGGAACCGATAACCCATCAGTAAGGAATGAACAAAGATTAACATCAGATTGCTATTTACGTGGTCTTATTTTTGTGTGGTTCAACATGGGGGATGGTGGATCTGACCTCAGCACCTTATGCCAGAGTACTGTATCCACGATTTCTGACTCTTCCCATACCTACAGTTCCCCTCTTCTGCCTGAATTATCTCAGATCAAGTTTGCTGACTATCTCCAATTGGTCTTAAATAATGCTGGAGGTAATGGAGAAAAAGGAGAAAATGTTGAGGGGAAATCCACTATAGACAAAAGTGCAACAATGGGCAGACAGGGTACAGACAAAGTCTGGTCGATCCCTAGAAGAGAAAAATGACAATTTGGAAAGGAGAAGGGAGTTGAACCAGATGAAAATAACACAACATGGATCTAATTTTACAGTAATACATAACTTTCATATCCAGTGTCATCTGTTTTCATGATTCAACATGTGATACAGATTTCCCAAGCTACCCAAAAAGAGACCTGGGTAGACTCAAGGAAGGACATTCTTGTATATGGCAGAGCCAAAAGTTGTATTAGTCATAGACTGCACATCGTATGCAGCACATACATCGCTAACAGATACTTTTTTTGAAAATGCTACAGAGATTGCCATTGCTCAGGTACACTGAGCCTTAGGTTTAGAATGTAGGAACAGCCCTTTACCCTTATAAATGAAGGAAATGCAATCAGTTATCTATTTTGAGATTGTAACTTTGGATGCACAATGTCCCAGCTTTGTCTTGGAAAGGACAAACAATTGGTGAGGTTTTCTGAAGTCCTTAGAACGGTATAGGTAAAACCTGAGTTGTTTATGGGCATCCAAGGTATGTTGAGTACATTCTCCTTTGTTAGAAAAGTTTGGAAAGAACACAGGCAAATCTATTTGTTGGTTCATGTTAGATTCTGAAGCTACTTTGGGAATGAGGGACGGATTTGTCCTTAGTGAGACCCTGTGATTATGAAAAGTAAGGAATGGAGGTTTGCATGAAAGTGCTTGTAATTTTGACATGTTCTGCTGATGTAATGGCAACCAGAAAAATAGTCTTCCAAGAGACATCCACTTTGGTAAGACTTCTACTGGATTAACGGACCTTGAAAAAGAAGCTACTGGTGGAGTTCTTGATGGTAGTTTTTGAAGTATCGGGGAGTGAAGACTTGAGGCTGATCAGCCCCAAAGAAAAGGAAGTTTTCAGGGCGGAAGTTCTGATCCTGTTTACAGTAGGATCCAAATGCCTCGATAGCTTAGGTGGTGGACCTGAAACAACACTCGGATCCAAAGACCTTTTCTTAGCTTTGTGAACCCTTTCTTCTTGTCCTTTTTACATTGTTTCTCCTTATGATTAATAGGTGATTACTGGGCTACTGACCTGAAGATCTTTATAAGCCTAGCTGTGTGTACCCAATATAATACTAGAGAAACCCAATATAAAGGATCTTGCCTAAACTCAGCATCTTAGCAACAACTGCTCATATCTAGGAGGGTCATAGGTGAATTCTCCGGCAGGAATTTACAGTTTCCCATCCAGGCTACGTTTAAACAGGGTCATAAAGGGGCTTTGTTTGGTGTGAACTGGTAGCCTATTCCAGAGGAGTAGCAACCTCTGAGAGACATATCTGTCTCTCCAGCAGATCCTATTTATGTCGCAGACCAGGTTAAGGTCCCTGGAACAGGTGATCCTTGTTCCCATTTGACTTGCGGATATGCAGCATTTCCATTAGGTTTGGATCCGGGATTGCTCTGTAGGCCAGGCACAAGTCTCCTCTGAGTAGTCTGCATGCTGTTGAGTACAGCGACAGTGACTTCAGTCTGTCAATTTATGCCATGTGCTCAAGACTCTGAATTTTCTCGGTTAGAAATCTCTGAGGTCTCTCAGGTTTTTGCAGGTGCCTGATTAGGTACATACCAAAGGGAGCACTGTACTCAATTATTGGCCTGATGAGGGTCGAGTACAGGGGTGTTATGGCCTCTTTCACTCATGAGGCAATGCCTTTGCTCACTGAGGTGTGCGACGTAGAATGCCTTCCTTACCACATTAGACACATGGTTGTCAAAGTTTAGGTTACAGTCAACGTGCGTTCCCAAGTCTCTCACTACTGAGTTGTTACTTGGTGTATTCACATAACAGTCTGCAGGGATATTTTTACTGAAGGGGATGATAATGCATTTATTTGCAGTGAGTTTGAGTCCATGGCTTTGGCACCAATCATTGGTTTGTATAAGTCCCTCTTGAAGTGTATTGACATCGTTTGTGGATTCAATGATTGCACCTAATTTGCAGTCATCAGCAAACTTAGTCAGCCACAGCCCCTCTGGTTTGGCCTGAACTTCTGAGAAGTATACTCCAACAATAGGGGGCCCAGCAGTGACCCCTCTGAAACCCCACTGGTGACAGGTCTACTAGTTGAGGTAAAGTCCCCAACTTTGATCGACTGTGATCTGTCTGTGAGCCAGTTAGCAACCCACCTGACGGCATAAGGGTTGATATTCAACTAGGAGAGTTTATCAATAATGCCCAAATGTGGAATTGTGTTGAAGGCCTTGGCTAAGTGAAGGTAGGCTGTATGCACAAATATGCCTTCATGTATGGCTCTGGTGATGTTTTCAAAGAGGTTCACCATGTTTAACAGGCATAACCTGCCTTTGACAAAACCAAACTGTGTCAGATCAAGGGTTTGGAGATCACCTATATCTTTATTTATAAGGTCCATGATGATCCGTTCCATGGCCTTACAGACAAGGCTGGTTAAGCTTATGGGTCTGTAGTTCCCACTGTCTGTTGCTGTACGGGGGATGGATGATGTTTTTCATTCAGCGGAATCAAAACCAGTACTCAGGCTGTGGTTGAAGACAGTACCTAATAGAGTTGCTAACTCATGTTTTAGACCATTTAAAATGCAACTTGGGATGCCATCCGGTTCCATAGAGGCTGTATTCTTGGCCTTGGAGAGAGCATTAATGACTTGCTTTTTGGAGACGCAAGCTGGGGAACATGTAGAGGGAACGTTTTATGGAATGTTTGGAGGGGACGGGGGTGAAAGTTTTGCCAAACCTGTCAGCTAATAGGTTAGCTATTTTTACAGGATCAGTGTGTGTGATGCCATCCACACCCAGTTCAGCAGACATCTGGGTCCTACCTTTTAAGTTATGGATATAGCTGGAGAATGCCTTATGGTTATCCTTTGCTATGGTTGCTATTTTTCTGAAGTTGCCCTTAGAGGATTTTACCAGTTGTCTTATTTGTTTGTTCAACAGATGAAGGTGTTCTTCCAGTGCTGGGACTTCTCTTTTTATTCTTAGAGAGCAACTTCTTCCTCTTGTTGTATAACTTATTAATGCTAGATGTCCACCAAGGAGGCTTGTTTTTTCCTTGTGGATCTTGTTTTGATTCCATCAGGTACAGTGCTGTGTCAATACATTTGTGTAACTGTTTGTACAGGGCATTTGTTCATTCCTTAGTATAGTTGTTAGTCATCTGTGGGAACAGGAGCTTGGAAATTATTTACGTCATCCCTTAGGAGGGTACAATAAGCCTTGGTGAAAATTTTCAGTCTAATTTCACCTAAGAGGGGTTCAGGTGTTATAGCTACTTCAAATGTGACTGATTTGTGATCATATTAACCAGTGAGGGTCCTATATTTTGGTAGTGCAATGGTCACCCTTGTTGGTGAGGACCAGGTTGAGAATATTTGAGCCTTGTGGGGTTGCATACTACTTGTTCCAGGGCATTAGTGTAAACAAAGCTCAGGAACCTTTGTGTGAGAATGTTGGTATTCGTATAAGCTTTCCAGTCAATGGAGGTACAGTTAAAATTGCCCATGAGTAGAGTGTTTGGTTGTAATTTGATTGGCTCAAGTAGGTCCAAATAAACAGCATAGGTATCTTGGTTCATTGAAGGCGGGCCTATAGCTAAAGAAGACTTGAAGGGGGGGGGGTCTTACCCACAAGTTAGTCAATTTGGAGCAACTCCATGGAGTTTTCCTGTCTAACCAGTCCAGAGGTGCATTTATCTTTGATGAAGATAGATACTCCTCCTCCTTTGTTTCTCACAGATTCATTTTGTGGAAGTGTGGAAGGCATTGTAGCCTTGCAAGGCCAGGGTACTATCTGTGGCTCTGAACAAAGTTTTTGCGACTGCACAGACATCAACATCCTTCAGGGAGAGGAGTGATTCCAGAGAATGCAGTTTCTGATTTAAACTCCTAGAGTTTAGCAGCAGAACCTTTAATTTATTTGTGAGTGATATTTTCACATTGGAAACTTTGTTCTTCAGACTTTGACTTAAAAAAAAGGTACTATCTGGGAGGCAAGTGCTTAAGATAGTGGTTAACCAAAAGCCTAGAGGTGATAGGTGAAGACCATCTCTGGCAAAGCAGCGTGGTCTATCAACCGTGTCATCCCAGGCTGACAGGAACTGGATCTCCTTAGAATGACACCAGAAACTAAGCCAATTTTTGAAGTCAATCATTTTTTTGTTTATATTGTGGTATCATCCTAGGTGAGGGTAGAATGCTGCTCAGTGCTTGGGACATACCTGCCTGGGACACATATTCATAGAGCTCAATCATGTCTCTCTTCATATGTCCAGTGAGGTACGTCTCAAGTCATTTACACCAACATGATCTATATGATGGAGTCATAACAGTACTTGTTGTTGAGGGACTTGTCTACATGTGTGATCTGACAGATCCTGGCAACTGACAGACATCTGACCGTAACCACCTTCTTCAACTTCATGAGTGGGACATCTGTACGTCTCATAATGGAGTCACGTATAACTAAAAAAAAATTGGTTTAGATGTGCTTTGCCTTAGGGGCTTATTTGGTGAGACACTGGTGCTTGTGTTTTTGTGTGTATTGAGTGCAATAGGTACATTATTAGGTGTAGCATGCTTCTGTTTGGAAGGTCTCTGGTGTTTAGTTAGGTTTCTGGTGAGTACCGTCGCGTATGATGGTTTATTTGTTGAGTCCATGGCTTGTGTAAGACGTGTAGTATGTCAGCTGACAACCTGTTCAGTATTACTGTTCTGTGTGCAAGACAGCAAGGATTCCAGATTCTTAGTGTAGATGCATCTCTCAAACTGTACTTTGACTTGTCTCTATCTCTGTCTTTCTCTCTCTCTTTTTCCTTAGATTGCTCCCTCTCTTGTTCTCTCTTCTTGTCAGCGGAAGGGCAGGCAATGGGTAACTTTGGACCCTTGAACATTTTGGATGCTGTCTGAGGGGAAGAAGTCCTTTAAGAATACGTTTTTTTCTTAACTGGAAATCCCTTGTGCCGAAGGCAGCACAAATACTGCAGGTATCCTACAAGTGGGAAGGTACTAGGTAGTACATACAAAGACAGTGGGGGTCTTGGGGCAGAATCATGTCCATATGAAGAGCACTTTTTAAGACCGGTGGACTTCTCCGACATCAGAAAAGGAAGGTTTTGAAAACTTACACTATCAAACTTATCTATAGTTATATCTGTTATTATAAAAGGATAATACACATCCTAATATTGTAAGAGAATGACATGTAACTATTAATCTAAGAGAACAGTATGAAAGGCACTAGATAATTCTATGAAATTACATACCAAAAATGTTATTTAGCTTAAATTCCTGCAACTAAACACTAAATACTTTCTAAAGGGAGGAGGAAAAAGGTCAACAATATTTCACTTATTGTGGAAAAGGATGGAGCTCTTTGACGGCACACAAGATCTGAGGTAATTCATGCAGGAGGGGAAAGTACAGTTTTGCACCTACCATAAATGTAGATGTTCGAGTGCTAATACAGCTGCAGTCATAACAGATGGGTTTTCCCGCCGTCAGGTGGGTCCTCGGTCAGCCGAATTCCAAAGTCTAGGTCCGGCGTCGGATGTCGTCGCTTCTTCCCTGACGTCAGTGCGACAGGGGTATAAAAGAACCAGCCGACACCATTTTCTTCAGTTTTTCTTGCCCCAGATATCAGGTGCCCCCAGAAGGAAGGCAAAACATAAATTTATGTAATAATGCAATGCAATATAATCAAAAAACAGTAGTTGCAAGCAAATACACCTTAAAAGAATACCCCAATCAGGTTGTATGAGGAGGTGTTAGCCATTAGGCCTGTCCCAAGAGGGGAAGGAGGGAGGGAAACCTGGACTGCAGCTGTATTAGCACTCGAACATCTACATTTATGGTAGGTACAAAACTGTACTATGTTCATCGTGCATACAGCTGCAGTCATAACAGATGGGTAGAATCCCAAAGCTAAAAAAGGGGTGGTAGGCACTAAGAGGAACTAGGAGGAGCCAGGATGCCTTGCAAGACTGCAGTGGCAGACCCGCTCTAGATTTGGAATATAATGGTAGGTGATAGTGCTTGGAGAAAGTATGTACAGAACTCCAAGTGGCTGCTTCCAAAATATCTTTGGTAGGAACCCCCCTGAGGAAAGCTGCAGAGGTAGCTGTGGCCCTTGTGGAGTGAGATCTGATGCCTGTAGGTACAGTTTTACCAAGAAAAGAGTAACAAAAGCGTATGCAGTGGGCTATCCATTTTGAGATTGTCTGTTTGGAAATAGGCTTCCCTTGAGCACCTGTAGCATAGGACACAAAGAGTTGCTCTGATTTTCTGAAAGGCTTTGTTCTGTCCAAATAATAATGGAGCTGTCTGTGAATGTCCAAGAAATGTAGTAGTCTCTCCCCTTTGTTTTGTGGATTAGGGTAAAAGGTAGGTAAGTGGATAGCCTGATTCAAGACTACCCTGGATACTACCTTTGGCATAAAAGAAGGGTTGGTTCGTAAGGAAACTCTGTCCTGATGGAAAATGATGAAAGGCTGCACAGCCATGAGGGCTTGTAGTTCCGAAACCCTGCGTGCTGAGGTGATAGCCAGAAGGAAGGCTGTTTTCCATGACAAATATTGCAGTTCTGTTGAAGCAGCTGGCTCAAAAGGAGGCAGGGTCAGTTTTTCTAGAATGAAATTGAGGTCCCAAGCAGGTACTGGTTGCTTCCTTGGGGGTTTTATATTCTTAGCCCCTCTGAGGAACTGTCTTAAGAGAGGGTGAGAGAATAAAGGAGGATCAGTGTTGTATTCTGCAGAAATGGCTGAGGCATGGATTTTGATGGAGGAGAATGAAAGTCCACTGCTTAGCATCTCAGCTAGGTATTATAATATTTGAGGTAGGTTCAGTATTCCAGGATTCTGACCCTTTTTCTGATTCCAGGCACAAAACCGTTTCCATTTTGCGGAGTAGGCTTTTCTAGTAGAAGGCCTTCTGGCCTCCAAAATGACATCCTGCACCCCCTTGGAGAGTAGGGTCTGTTGTGAATTTAAGGAATCCTCCATGCGGCTAGATTGAGTGTTTTCAGCTGACTGTGAAGAGTTTTGAAGTTGTGCTGAGTCAGTAGAAGAGGCATTAGAGGCAGGATCCATGGTGGGGAATGTCCAGGCTCCTCAGGAGTGGGTACCAGTGTTGTCTTGGCCAGTCTGGAGCAATGAGAATCATCTTTGGTCTGTCTGCTCTGGCTTTTAATAGAACTTTGGGCAGCAGAGGAAGAGGTGGAAAGGCATAAACTGTCATTGTTGTCCAACTGAAAGAGAGTGCGTCCACTTTCCAGGCCTGTGGATGAAAGGTCCTTGAGCAGAATTTTGTCAATTGGTAATTTCTGTGGGTGGCAAAGAGATCTATGTCTGGCCTTCCCCATGCTTGAATTATCTTTGTAAAAACTTGAGGATGCAACTTCCATTCATGTGGATCTGTCATATTTCTGCCTAGGTTGTCTGCCAGCGTGTTTTCCTTGCCTGGCAGGAACTGTGCTTGAAGTTGCATTTGTAATTCCAGAGCCATGTTGCAAAGAGACATGGCTAGCCTGCATAGGGGATATGAATGGGTTCCTCCCTGTTTGTTTATGTACCACACCACTGTGGTGTTGTCTGTCCTTATCAATAGCTGGCCTGGATGCAGTAGGTCTTTGAAAGCCATAATAGCATTTATTACTGCTAGCATTTCCTTTTGATTGATGTGTAGGTGCTTTTCTTTTTGGGACCATTTGCCCTGAATGCACCGATCTGTCATGTGTGCCCCCCAGGCGTAGTCCGAGGCGTCTGTTGTGATGACTTGATTTGCTTGAGGCTTGCAGAATGGGAGACCTATGTTTCTTTGGCATGCTTGAGCCCACCACAGAAATTCCTTTTGAAGACATGGAATCAGTGGTATAATTGTTTCCAAACTGTGGCTGTGTTGAGACCATAAGTTTTTTAGGTACCATTGAAGTTTCCTCATATGCAGCTTTGCACATGGGATTAGCAGGATGCAAGATGCCATGAATCCCAGAGCCTGCAGGATTTTCCTTGCAGTCAGCCTGGTGAAGGTTGCCAGTTTTCTGAAGTATTGAGTTAGTTGCCCTTGTTTCTCTGGCGTGAGGTAGGCCATCTGGGTGTTTGTATTCAAGCTGGCACCCAGGAAAATTATTGTTTGAGAGGGTATTAGTCTTGATTTCTTTTGTTGACTGTGTATCCCAGAGAATTCAACAACATTATTACAAACACCAGGTGTTTCAGAAGTATGTGTTTGCTGTCCGCTTGGATCAGGCAGTCGTCCAAATATGGGTATATTTGTATCCCTTGAAGTCTGCAGAAGGCAATTACTGATGCCAGGCATTTCGTGAACACTCTGGGCGCAGTAGATAAGCCAAAGGGCAATGCAGAGAATTGATAATGGGTTGAACCTGCAATAAATCTGAGGTATCTTCTGCAATCTTGTCTGATTGGGACATGCAGGTATGCCTCCTTGAGGTCCAATGTTACCAGCCAAGACTCCTTGCCCAGCATGGGAAGAAGCTGCTGTAATGTGAGCATCTTGAATTTTGGTAGAGTAAATATGTGTTTAGGATGGATAGGTCCAAAATAGGTCTCCAATCTTTGCCCTTCCTTGGTACCAGGAATAGTCTGGAATAAAACCTTGACCCTGTTCTTGTGCAGGTACCTCTTGAATAGCTTTCATGTCCATGAGATCTGAAATTTGTTTTGTGCCTCTGCCCTTTGATTGTGTGGCAGGTTTGGCATGCCTCTCATTTTGGAAGGGTGTGAAAGTGGAATCTGTAGCCTCTGTCTATAATGTCCAGGATCCATTTGTCTTTGTGACAATATGCCAATTTTTCAAAAATAATGCCAGTTTTCCGCCTAAAGGTGCTGCCAATTGAGCCTTGCTTGGCATGCAAAGGGAAAGTCATTGGTTCTGCTTTCTGAATGTCTGTGAACTATCCTCACCACCTCTTGGTGTAGGTGCTTGTCATTGTCTGCCTCTAAATGATCCTTGAGATTGCCCTCTACCCCTCGGGCGCCTGTATCTACCTCTTTGAGGTCTGTCCATGGCTGGAAAGGACCAATTTTTTGAAGGCCAATTTCTACTGAAACATGGAGGTTGTACCTGTAGGAAATCTTTCACTGTTTGCATTGATTTTGCCTTTTCCTCCATTTTCTTTAATACCTCCTCAGCTTTAACACCAAACAATACATCTTTTTGAAGAGGTGCATCTAGTAATTTAGCTTTGACATGATCTGGTAAGGTTTGCTCTTTGAGCCAAGCATGCTCACGATGACTGATTCTGTAACAGCAGCTCTACATGAGGCCTCTAAAGCATCAAAACCACATTGCAAGGTATGTTGACACACTTGCTCTGCACTATGCAACAAATCCTGCAACTCTTTCAACTCTGGTTGTTCAGGTTGTGACATTTTGCTTTTCAACTGAGATTGCTTTTCAACTGAGATAACAAAACTGTTGATACTTTAACATATGGAACTGAAAGTTTAATGCCCTCATTCCAAAATGACATCCTGCACCGCGAGAGTAGGGTCTGTTGTGAATTTAAGGAATCCTCCATGCGGCTAGATTGAGTGTTTTCAGCTGACTGTGAAGAGTTTTGAAGTTGTGCTGAGTCAGTAGAAGAGGCATTAGAGGCAGGATCCATGGTGGGGAATCAGGCTCCTCAGGAGTGGGTACCAGTGTTGTCTTGGCCAGTCTGGAGCAATGAGAATCATCTTTGGTCTGTCTGCTCTGGCTTTTAATAGAACTTTGGGCAGCAGAGGAAGAGGTGGAAAGGCATAAACTGTCATTGTTGTCCAACTGAAAGAGAGGCCCACTTTCCAGGCCTGTGGATGAAAGGTCCTTGAGCAGAATTTTGTCAATTGGTAATTGCTGTGGGTGGCAAAGAGATCTATGTCTGGCCTTCCCATGCTTGAATTATCTTTGTAAAAACTTGAGGATGCAACTTCCATTCGTGTGGATCTGTCATATTTCTGCTTAGGTTGTCTGCCAGCGTGTTTTCCTTGCCTGGCAGGAACTGTGCTTGAAGTTGATTTAATTCCAGAGCCATGTTCCAAAGAGACATGGCTAGCCTGCATAGGGATATGAATGAGTTCATCCCTGTTTGTTTATGTACCACACCACTGTGGTGTTGTCTGTCCTTAACAATAGCTGGCCTGGAGGCAGTAGGGCTTTGAAAGCGATAATAGCATTTATTACTGCTAGCATTTTGATTGATGTGTAGGTGCTTTTCTTTTGGGACCATTTGCCCTGAATGCACCGATCTGTCATGTGCCCCAGGCGTAGTCCGAGGCCTGTTGTGATGACTTGATTTGCTTGAGGCTTGCAGAATGGGAGACCTATGTGGCAAGCTTGAGCCCACCACAGAAATTCCTTTTGAAGACATGGAATCAGTGGTATAATTGTTTCCAAACTGTGGCTGTGTTGAGACCATAAGTTTTTTTAGGTACCATTGAAGTTTCCTCATATGCAGCTTTGCACATGGGATT
The DNA here is from genome assembly GCF_019279795.1 of Protopterus annectens. Lineage (NCBI taxonomy): Eukaryota > Metazoa > Chordata > Ceratodontiformes > Protopteridae > Protopterus > Protopterus annectens. The sequence goes on along the minus strand of NC_056739.1, from coordinate 689,792,106 downwards.
AGCAGGATGCAAGATGCCATGAATCCCAGAGCCTGCAGGATTTTCCTTGCAGTCAGCCTGGTGAAGGTTGCCAGTTTTCTGAAGTATTGAGTTAGTTGCCCTTGTTTCTCTGGCGGAGGTAGGCCATCTGGGTGTTTGTATTCAAGCTGGCACCCAGGAAAATTATTGTTTGAGAGGGTATTAGTCTTGATTTCTTTTTGTTGACTGTGTATCCCAGAGAATTCAACATTATTACAAACACCAGGTGTTTCAGAAGTATGTGTTTGCTGTCCGCTTGATCAGGCAGTCGCCCAAATATGGGTATATTTGTATCCCTTGAAGTCTGCAGAAGGCAATTACTGATGCCAGGCATTTCGTGAACACTCTGGGCGCAGTAGATAAGCCAAAGGGCAATGCAGAGAATTGATAATGGGTTGAACCTGCAATAAATCTGAGGTATCTTCTGCAATCTTGTCTGATTGGGACATGCAGGTATGCCTCCTTGAGGTCCAATGTTACCAGCCAAGACTCCTTGCCCAGCATGGGAAGAAGCTGCTGTAATGTGAGCATCTTGAATTTTGGTAGAGTAAATATGTGTTTAGGATGGATAGGTCCAAAATAGGTCTCCAATCTTTGCCCTTCCTTGGTACCAGGAATAGTCTGGAATAAAAACCTTGACCCTGTTCTTGTGCAGGTACCTCTTGAATAGCTTTCATGTCCATGAGATCTGAAATTTGTTTTTGTGCCTCTGCCCTTTGATTGTGTGGCAGGTTTGGCATGCCTCTCATTTTTGGAAGGGTGTGAAAGTGGAATCTGTAGCCTCTGTCTATAATGTCCAGGATCCATTTGTCTTTTGTGACAATATGCCAATTTTTCAAAAATAACGCCAGTTTTCCGCCTAAAGGTGCTGCCAATTGAGCCTTGCTTGGCATGCAAAGGGGAAAGTCATTGGTTCTGCTTTCTGAATGTCTGTGAACTATCCTCACCACCTCTTGGTGTAGGTGCTTGTCATTGTCTGCCTCTAAATGATCCTTGAGATTGCCCTCTACCCCTCGGGCGCCTGTATCTACCTCTTTGAGGTCTGTCCATGGCTGGAAAGGACCAATTTTTTGAAGGCCAATTTCTACTGAAACATGGAGGTTGTACCTGTAGGAAATCTTTCACTGTTTGCATTGATTTTGCCTTTTCCTCCATTTTCTTTAATACCTCCTCAGCTTTAACACCAAACAATACATCTTTTTGAAGAGGTGCATCTAGTAATTTAGCTTTGACATGATTTGGTAAGGTTTGCTCTTTGAGCCAAGCATGTCTACGTATGACTGATTCTGTAACAGCAGCTCTACATGAGGCCTCTAAAGCATCAAAACCACATTGCAAGGTATGTTGACACACTTGCTCTGCACTATGCAACAAATCCTGCAACTCTTTCAAGTCTGGTTGTTCAGGTTGTGACATTTTGCTTTTCAACTGAGATTGCTTTTCAACTGAGATAACAAAAACTGTTGATACTTTAACATATGGAACTGAAAGTTTAATGCCCTCATGGTTAAGGTGGCCGAGGTGTATACCTTTTTCCCCCACCTTTCTAAAGCTCTGGAATCTCTCTCTGAAGGTAATGGATTTTTGGCAGTGGAGGCCTTAATTCCCTTGGGACCCTGTGAAATAGTTTCTGGGTCAGCCGCATGGCTTTTGTATAGAAATTGGTGTGAATCAGGAACCCGGTAATACCTGTCAGGCTTGACTGGAGCTGAAGGTAAAGAATCTGGGTTAAGGCTGGCCTCTGAATACACATCATCTAGTATGTCTATGACAGGAGGGATAGCCAGAGGCCTGTGCTGAGGGAGCAAGAGGAAATCCCTGAGCCTTTTCATAGGTTCATAGGTTCATACTAGGCTATCTGCCCAAGGGCATTTATAAGCCTAGCCCATAGTTATGTGGCTTTCGCCACCCCTTTAGTTTGAATAAAAACTATGCCTATCATTTTTCTGTGCCTCTGTCAAGCAGTGACACTGAAGTAATCCCTGGGTATATCTGCGATCTCCCATCCATTGGTCAAGATTCCTCTTGAACAAGGCCAGTGAGGTGCTCTGCCTCACATGTACCGGGATTTTGTTCCACAGCATAGGGAGTCTCTGGGTGATGAATCTGTCCCTCCAGCACGTTCTATTTATAACCGTGTCAAGGTTTAAGTCTCCGCCTTGTGGTTCTGAGGGATCTAGATTTTTGAGGTGAAGCATATTCATCAAATCTGGGTTTGACATGGCCTTATATGTCAGGCACAGGTCACCTCTGAGCAAGCGTATGAGACTGAATAAAGCTGGAGTTCTTTCAGTCGGGCAGCATAAGACATATTTTTGAGACCCTTTATCCTTTTGGTGAGGAACTTTGGGGCCTTTCAAGCTGCATCAGGTGTCTGGTCAGATACATTCCGAACGGGCATTGTACTCAATCATAGGTCTAATGAGTGATGAGTACAGGGGATGATGACCTCCTTGATCTAGATGTGAATCCCTTCATGATCAGGTGGGTATATAGAAGGTTTTCCTAACTACTTTAGCAACATGAGTGTCAAACGAAAGACTACTGTCAACTTGGGTCCCCAGATCCCTGATGACTTTTTCTGTGCTCAGTGGATTGTCACCTATATGGTAGCTAGGTAACCTTGTTTTTCCCAAGGGTATGACTATGCATTTTTGGCGCTTAACTTCAGGCCATGGCTCTGGCACCAGTTATCCGCTTCTGTGAGGCCCTTCTGGAGGATATCTGTGTCAGATGTGTTTTCGACTATGGCGCCCAGTTTGCAGTCATCTGCAAACTTTGTCAGCCATAACCTCCTGTGTTTGCTTGTACTTCAGAAAAGTAGATGCCGAACAAGAGTGGACCCAGGACTGAGCCCTGTGGGACACCACTTGTGACAGGCTTTGAGTCTGACATGGCTCCAGCAACTCTGACCCTGTGGGTTCTGTCGCTAGCCAGTTTGCAACCCATCTTGTGATGTATGGGTTTACATTCAAGCTGATGAGTTTTTCGATGATACCTGAGTGGGGTATTGTGTCAAGGCCTTTGCCAGGTCGAGGTAGGCTGTATGGACTGCCTTTCCTCATCAATGGCCTTGGTGACTGTCTCAAAAGTCAACCAAATTTAAGAGGCAGGATCTACCTTTGACAAAGCCAAACTGGGTTGGATCCAAAGTCTGCAAGTTCCCTATGTCTTTATTTATGAGTTCCATTATGATCCTCTCCATGGCTTTGCAGATAAGGCTTGTCAAGCTAATGGGGCGGTAATTTCAGGGTCTGTGGAGGCACCGCCTTATGAAGTGGGACCACAGTCGCTGCGCCACCCTTGGGTAATGATCCTGAGGTGAGGCTAAGATTAAACAGCTGTCCTAACTGTGGGTTTAATTCCTCGTTGAGTTCATGAAGCACACAGGGACACCATCCGTCCCATGGATGCTGTGTTTTTGCCTTAGTGAGGGCAGTTCTCACCTGGGCGTGAGATGTTTGGGGGCTACAATCCTCTGGAATAGATATCTCCTTTGGGGAGGGGGAGAAGTTTGCACTGAACCTGTCAGCCAGTATGTTAGCAATGTGTCTAGGTTCAGTAATTTTCACATCATTTTGAACTAATTCTGAGCATATCTGCCAGTTTCCTCCTAGGTTTCTAACATAGCTAAAGAAGGCCTTATGATTGTCTTTAGAGTCCTTGGCGATTTTTCTCTCAAAATTTGCCTTGGATGATTTTATGAGAGCTCTTAGTTTTTTACTTATAATGATCAAAGGTGTCTTACCTTTCAAGGATTTTGCTCTATCTTGTAGTAGCTTCCTCCTTTTGTTGTAGAGCTTGTTTATGGCTGGGGTCCACCAGACTGGACGCTTGCCTTTGGTACAGAGTCTTAGTTTTGTTTGGGATTGCCTGATCCATGCAGTCCTGTAGGTGCTGGTAGAAGGCATTTGTAAGTGGAGTCTGAGTAATCTTGGCCTTCCCAGTGGAAGTGTTCCCTCAAGGTATGCAAGATTTCCCCAAAAGAGTAGTCCTCAGGGGGGGGGAGACAGAGGGAATGCACTCCTCTGCATCAGAATCTTCAAAAGGGGAGTATGAATGTTCCTGGTCTTCAGAATGTTCTGAAGTAATGGAAGCCTGGTCCGAGGAAGGGTATTCTTCCTCCACTCTGAGCCTTTTGTCCGAGGGGGGTTGAGAACCCCTGATAAGAGTAATCAAATCCTCAGCCATTTTAAGCATCTGCTTTTTAAGCATGGGGCCTTGAGAGGGTCCCTGTGGAGCTTGTCTTTTAGTATGCATGGCTGCTTCAGATTTAGTGAAAGCCTTAATGGAAAAAGAAGAAGAAGGCCTGAAGACACCATGAGAGGTGGCAGGCCTGTCTAAACTCTGAGTTTCCCTGCCAAGAGTGGCTTCGGTATTCGTAGTCGGAGTGTGGGCCGAAGAGCCTGCGACCTCGGGCACAGAAGACACCACTAATGAAGTGTCATCGGTAGTCAGGGGCTGCGTAGGCACCTCGCTGAGAACCGGAGCACCTGTAGTCGGCTTTAGCGTGGTGTCGGTAGAAGATGCAGACCTCGTATGTCGGTCCTTATCTTTGCGTCTTTTACTCAAAACTGCAGTCGGAGTATCCGACGACATAATGTAATTAAACATTTTGCCAAAATAGTGTTGGGTGAACTCCGCCCGACGCTTAATAGTGCGTCTGTTGAATGTAGCACAAACACGACAGGCCGAGACGTCGTGGTCTGGGCCTAAGCAAGGAATGCAGAGGGAATGGAAATCCTTATGTATTTGCTTCCACATGAAATGCAATTATTAACTTTGTCTGACATCGGTCTGAGGCAAGAAAAGTTTCAACGGGTACTTAGCTTTCAAGAAGACTTGTTGAAAAATATTCGTAATCTCAGGAGCTGGCCGACCGCACTTGCGAACTGCTTCTGCTTCGGGCACCACGCGGCAAGAAAAACTGAAGAAAATGGCGTCGGCTGGTTCTTTTATACCCCTGTCGCACTGACGTCAGGGAAGAAGCGACGACATCCGACGCCGGACCTAGACTTTGGAATTTGGCTGACCGAGGACCCGCCTGACGGCGGGAAAACCCATCTGTTAGGACTGCAGCTGTATGCACGATGAACATCTGTGAGTAGGGGAGGAAGTCAGAGCTCTTGGATCCAATACTCTAGTATAAATTGCCAAAGTCAGATCCAACATCCCACATGTTGAATCAGATGAAAATAGACACTGACACTTTGTGTTCTCCCCTGAAAACAGTGTCTCAATCTGGCAATGGTTTCAGAAAAGATTAATCTCTCACAGGGTGATTCAGTACCATACTCTCTTGAGAAACTGAATCAAAAATCTGAGAAGAAATGCATCTATCCTTCCACATTCCCCTACAGATTGAACCTCTTCAGTGGAAAGAGGAATGCACCAGAAACCACCTTAAAGAAGGGTCAAATGCCTGCACAAGGCCCAGAGCCAAGCAAAATATATTACACCTGCCAGAGAAACTGGCACAGAAATTATATTTTAGATTTCCGTCACATTTGACTGGAAGGTTAGTGCAAACAGACTTGGTATTGCTAGCAACAGCTTCCTTGAAAATAGGCACTACATTCATTCTAGCTAAGCAGTAGCACATCCCCTGCCTCTGTTCATAAGACCAAGAAGAGTCACTCTCCCTTGCCCACTGAGGGGATCACAACAGCTGCAGATGGTCAAGACTAGACAGATCCAAAGAAAGTTAAACAGGAAAGGAGTAAAAAAAAAAAACTTTCCCCCACAAAAAACACAGTAAAAAGTATTTTAAACATTTTCCTCAGCTTCCAAAAGTAAAAGTAAACACAGTTTCTCCACAGTAAAATTAGTTTTAAACAACATTTAACACCTTTTTCCCACAAACAAAAAAAAGGACCTCCGGTTTTAAAAGTACATAAAAGTCATGAGACAGTCAATAAAAATACTTTTCCTTAACCTTAAAAGTAGCTGTTTTTCAGAAAAAAATAACTTAGTTTAAACAACTGTAAAAGTAATGTGGAAGGATTTCCTTGAAGGTAAGTTATCTACCCAGCAACAGAACAGCATTAGATGACCATTGATCCTTGAATGCCCACAGGAAAGCTTGAGTTGCTTTGCCCCCAAACCGGTCTTTTTAGTCAGCTCAACTTGAGCTGACTAACAGTTTGGGTCCATGAAAGTTGCCTTGAAGCTTTGGAAGCTGGCCAGCTGCTTTATCTTGTGCAGGATATAACCCACATAGCTTAGGCTACTGTAGCAGTTATCAATATGAAGAGCATCCACTATTGCCAGGGCCAGAAGGAAGTCACCATAAAGATCTTTGGAGGGTCATACTGAATTTTCAGAGGTACCCTGGATATTAGTGCTAAGGGTGGAAAAACATACAGCAACATTTTTAACCAAAGAAAAGAAAATGCATCTGTCTTACAGAACATCTTGCATGGAACCCTGAAACAGAATTTTGCCAACTGGTTGTTTAGAACTGAGGTTAAAAGATATATTTGAGATGTTCCCCCACAGATGGATTAAAGCTTGGAAGACCCTGTGAGTCACCTGCCAATCATTATGGTATGCCCTATGTCTGCCACACAATTTTGCTCTGACACAATGTAAGATGCCTGTAGACTGGCATTGTGCTGAAAAGCTACATCCTATGCTACCATGGCTAGTCTGCACAGAGGGTAAGAGCTGGTACTCTCCCTCACTTGTTTATGTATGGCATCACTGTGGTGTTATCTGTACATGGTTGTAGTTATCCTGGGAACCACATATGATTAACAATGTTGTGAGCATTTGTGAAAGCAGCATCCTGGTCTGTTTTTTCTGGACCAAAAACCCGGCATTTTTATTCCCACTAACATTAAGACTGAGGTGTCTGTTGTGACAGACTGTGTTAAAGCAGGACGGAAGAATGGGAGACTTAGATTCTAAGAAATCTGGCGTCTCCACCACCTAATCTCCTTTTTCAGAAATTCCAAAACTGGAATCTGAAAGTTCAAGGGATGCTGATGCCAGATCCATAAAGATTTCAAGTACTACTGTATCATTTTCAGGTGGGGTCTTGCAAGAATCTCATGAGTATCAGAGATGCCATGAGACCCAGAATCCTGAGGAATTCCCTTGGTGAGATGGAAGTCTAAGTGGAAAACCACAGGAACATCTAAATTCAGAGCTATTTTTTTCCTGCGGAAGAAAAGCTCTTAACTAAGATGTCCCAGACACTCCGATAAAATGATCATGTGTGAAGGAGACAGAAAAGACTTATGAATATTCTTTTGGAATTCTAGCCTGTGTAGAAGATACCTTACCCAAGTGAGAGATTCCTGACACTTTAAAAAAGACTCTGCAAAGATAAGCAAGTAATCTAAAGTAGGAAAATGTGAATACCTTGCAGTCTGCAGCAGGCTATCACAGGAGCTAGACACTTTGAGAACAAAGGTGAGGCACAGAAAGTACAGTTGTGTACACTTACCATAAATGTAGATGTTCGAGTGCATTCACTGTTGCAGTCATCACATTTGGGTTATCTGCTTGCAGTAGCCCTCAGTCGGCCTGATTATCAAAGTCTTGGGTCCTGCATCGGTTGCTGTCTCATCTTCAGTGACGTCAGGTAATCAGGGGTATAAAACATGCAGCCGACGCCATTACATCAGATTTTCTTGCCCCAGATGCCAGGTGCCCCCCCATGGGAAGGAATTATATATATATATATATATATATATATATATATATGTACACACACACAAGGTTACACCTCCAACAAAAAAGCAAATACACCAAAAAGCTTTTAAGCATAGTAAAGGAGAGTAAAGGTATAGCCAAAAGAAGTCAGGGGACTGGAGGGTAACCAGGACTGCAACAGTGAATACACTTGAACATCTACATTTATGGTAAGTGTACACAACTGTACTATGTTCTTCGTGTTTCACTGTTGCAGTCATCATATTTGGGTAGATTCCCAAAGCTAAGGATGGGAGGAGGATTTAGACAGCATTAGGACCAGCTATAACGCCCTGCAAGACTGCAGTGGCAAAGCCAGCTCTGGATTTAGAGAAAATTGGTAAATGGTAATGTTTGGTGAAAATATGTACAGAACTCCAGGTACCAGCTTCTAGGATGTCCCTGGTAGGTACATCTGTGAGAAAGGCTGTAGAGGTAGATGCAGCCCTGGTTGAATGGGGTCTAATCCCCTGTTGGATAGGTTTTCCATGGTTTTTATAGCAGAAATGAATGCAATGGCCTATCCATTTAGAAATGGTTTACTTTGAAATAGCCTTCTCCTCTGCCGCTGCAGGAAATGCCACCAGCAGTTATTCAGATTTCCTTTGAGGTTTAGTCCTGTCCAAGTAAAATCTAAGTTGTCTGTGCACATCTAAGGAGTGCAGTATATGTTCCCCTTTGTTCTGTGGATTAGAAAAGAAGGTAGGCAAATGAATGGATTGATTAAGAGCCACACTGGATACCACCTTGGGCATGAAGGAGGGACTGGTCCTGAGGGAAAACCCTGTCCGCATTAAAGATGATGAAAGGCTCCACTGCCATAAGGGCCTGTAATTCAGATACCCTCCTTGCTGAAGTGATTGCTAAAAGGAAGGCTGTTTTCCAAGAAAGGAATTTTAAATCTGCACTTGCAGCTGGCTCAAAAGGAGGAAGAGTGAGTTTTTTCCAATACAAAGTTGAGGTCCCAGGCTAGAGTTGGGGCTCTCCTGGGTGGTCTTAAGTTTTTGGCCCCTCTGAGGAACTGCTTGAGCAGTGGGTGAGTGAAGAGGGGTGGTTCTGTGTTATAATGAGCTGAAATGGCTGAGGTGTGAATTTTAATGGAGGAAAAAGAAAGGCCCTTGTGAAGCATCTCAGTTAAGTATTGAAGAATCTGAGGATGAAAGGCATAAACTGAGAGATTTTTCCAGCTGAAGGACAGAGCATCCACTTTCCAAGCTTGTTTGTGGGGAGTCCTTGTGCAAAATTTGTCCAGTTGGTAGTTCTGGGGGGAAGCAAACAGGTCAATATCTGGGACCCCCTATTTGTTGATCAACATGTTGAAAATCTTTGGTTCCAGTTTCCACTTGTGTGGGTCCATGAGATTTCTGCTTAGTTCGTCTGCCAGTGTATTTAGTTTTCCTGGCAGGAATTGAGCCTGTAGATGAACTTGGTAGCTCAAGGCTGTGTTCCACAGAGCCATGGATAGTCTGCAGAGGGGGTAAGAATGGGTACCCCCCTGCTTATGTACCACATAACAATGGTGGTGTCCGTCTTTACCATTAATTGTCCTGGAAGAATGTGGTCCTTGAAGGCTTTCAGAGCGTTCTGTACAGCTAACATTTCTTTTTGATTGATATGCAGGTGCATTTGACTTTGGTTCCATTTGCCCTGAATGCACTTCCCTGCAACGTGAGCCCCCCATGCATAGTCTGATGCATCTGTTGTTAGGGTTTGGGCGGCAGAGGGTAGAGTGAATGGTAGTCCTTTGTTTTGGTGGCAGGCCTCTGCCCACCAAAGGAATTCTAACCATAGACAAGGTATGATAGGAATCATTGCTTCTAGATCCTGAGAATGTTGACACCATAGGCTTTTTAGATACCATTGTAGTTTCCTCATATGCAGTCTTGCATATGGAATTAGTAGAATGCACGAGGCCATGAACCCCAAAGCTTGCAGTATTTTCCTTGCAGATAGCAAGGTTTTTCTGGCCACTAGTTTGATGTAAGTTGTCAAATTAATTTGTTTCTCTGGCGTGAGGAAAGCCATCTGGGAAGTTGTGTTAAAGCTTGCTCCCAGGAATATAACTTGTTGACAAGGTACCAGCTGTGATTTCTGGTTTATGGTGTACCCCAGACAAGTTAACACCTTTTGTACAAATGCCAGATGATTCAGAAGTATGTCCTGGCTTTCTGCCTGAATTAGACAATCGTCCAGGTATGGGTATATTTGAATATTTCTTTGCCTGTAAAATGCAATGACTGGAGCTAGGCACTTTGTGAATACCCTGGGTGCAGTAGATAAGCCAAAGGGCAGTGCAGAGAACTGATAGTGCATGCAGCCTGCTTTGAAGCGCAGGTATTTTCTGCAAGATTCCCTGATTGGGATGCACAGGTAGGCTTCCTTTAAATCCAGTGTTGCCAACCAGGCATCTTTGCCTATCATGGGAAGCAACTGGTGAAGAGTTAGCATCTTGAATTTTGGAATCACCAAAAAGGTGTTTAGGATAGAAAGGTCCAGGATAGGACGCCATGAGTTGTCTTTTCTGGGTACCAGGAAAAGTCTTGAGTAGAAACCTTGTCCCTTTTCCTCTTCTGGTACAGTCTGAATAGCCTTTAATCTTAAGAGAGAAAGTACTTGCTTTTGAGCCTCTACCCACTGATTTTGGGGGTAGATCTGGCCAACTGTTTGGGGTTGGTAACGTGTGGAAGTGAAATCTGTATCCTTGGGAAACTATGTTTAAAACCCATTTGTCCTCTGTAATGAGTTCCCAGTTTTTTGCTTGCAGAGCAATCTTTCCCTCTAAAGGAGCAGTCAGTTGTGAAGTACTTGGAAGTTTTAAAGTTAAGTCATTGAGGCAGCTTACCATAGGGGGGAGTCTTACTACTCCCTGATTTGGAATTGGAAGCCCCCCACTGCTTTGTCCTGTGCGTACCCTGGGACTGAAGCCTGGGTGTTCTGCTGGTTCTGGGTTTGAACTGAGAAGGCGTGGAAGAGGCAGGAAATGACCAATTTTTTGAGGGCCAATGCCTACTAAATCTAGGAGGCTCCACCTTTTTAAGACCTTCTTCTGCTTTTTCACCAAACAGGCGGTCCTGATTTAAGGGAGCATCCAGCAATTTAGTTTTAACATGATCTGGCAAAGATTGCTCCTTAAGTCAAGCATGCCTTTTAAGTACAGACCCGGTGACAGTAGCCCTGCAAGATGCCTCTAGTGAATCAAAACCACACTACAAAGTATGTTTTCCAACCTGTTCAGCAAAATGCATTAAATCCTGTAAATCCTTATTTTCAGCACAATCAGGAATCAACATCATTTTCTGTTTAAGCAATCCAATAATATGCTGCGGATACTTTACGATATGAAACTGGCAATTTAAAGCCCTGATGGCCAAGGTTGCCCATCTATCCAGGGCCCTGGAATCTCTATCCGAGGGGGGGTAGAATTTTTGCAAGTAGTAGCCTTAATGCCCTTGGGTCCCTGTGAAATGGTCACAGGATCCGCAGTAGGATTTTTAAAAAGGAACTTGTGAGAATCAGGAACCCTGTAATATCTATCAGGTTTTCTGGGAGCAGGAGGTAAAGAGTCAGGGGCTAAGTTAGATTCCGAAAAGGCATTGTCTCAATGTCCAGCACAGGAGGGATAGCTAAAGGCCTGTGTTGGGGCAGAAGTAAGAAATCTCTAAGCCTCTTTTTAGAATCAGGGTAATCCTGGCTTTCCCAGTGAAAATGCTCCCTAAGAGTATGCAAGGTTTCATCAAAAGAAAAATCCTCTGGGGGAGAAGCAGAGGGAATAGAGTCCTCTGCATCAGAATCCTCGTAGGTAGATAAGGGTAAATCCTGGTCATCAGAGGAGACAGAAATTTCAGAATCCTGGTCAGAAGTATCATAATCAAATTCATTCCTAGGTCTCTTAAGAGGGGGAAGGTTGGCTTCCCCTGATTAAAGTAATAAGGTCTTCAGCCATTCTTATCATTTGTTTTTTAGGCATAGAGGCCTGACCATGCGGTCTGGAGTCGGTTTCCTAGGCATGGTTTGTGTTTTAGACCTAGAAGAAGAAGATGGCGTTGGTTTAATATGCAAGTCAGTAGCCCTGAATATACCCTCAGAAGCCGGTGCCTGCACAGCGGCTCAGGACCCATCCAAGGTAGAGACATCCACAGTTTCCACAGTTGAAGCATCTTGCGGTATACCGGACTCCAAATGGGTCTCAGTAGAGGCCTGCGAATCTGAAGTAGCGGGTATCAGGGGCTGCGAAAGCACCTCATTGAGTACCGGTGAACTGGTGACTAGCTTAGGAGAAGCGTTGTTGGCAGTTTTGGACCTAGGCGGCCTGTCTTTGTTTTTATCTTTGCGGTTTTTCGGAATGTCGGTTGTTGGGTGGCTTATCAAAGACATATCTGGGTAACTGAACTGAGTACCAAAATATTTAAAAGCGAAAACATACCGACGACGAATAGTTCGTGGTTTAAAAAAGGCACAAAACCAACAGCGAGGTAAGTCGTGGTCAGGGCCTAGGCAAGGAATACAGTACGAATGAAAATCTTTATGAGGTATTTGCTTTCCACAAAAAATACAATTATTGACTTTTACTGACATCGGTTTAGAGGAAGAAAAAGTTCCCCAACGGGGTACTAGGCTTTAGTTGAAGACTTTGGTTCTGAAACTCGAAAACAAAAATTTCAGGAGTCGGCCGACCGGCACTTGTGAACTTCTTCTGCTTCTGGCACCGCACGGCAAGAAAGACTAATGTAATGGTATCAGTTGCATGTTTTATACCCCTATCTGATGTCATGGAAGATGAGACAGCAACAGACACAGGACCCAAGACTTTGATAATCAGGCCGACTGAGGGCTACTGCAAGCAGATAACCCAAATGTGATGACTGCAACAGTGAAACACAAAGAACATCCTTCGTTCTGTGGGCCTCCTCTGCCCCTAGGGCGACATCTGCCATTGAAACTTCTTCCCCGTACCCTGGAAGAGGAATCATCCTGAACATCCTGGAAGGAAGACTGCGCTTTCCAAAACCAAGAAGGACCTTTGATGGGTAGAAAATCTGATGCCGATGGCAGAAAATGAGAAGTTATATACCTACCATAACGTTCCATGTTAGTTGTCTTCTTCTCGTCTTCTTTCTTGCTGGATGGGTTCGCCGACACGGCCTATACTAAAGCTCGAGAGCTAATTTTACTGGCTCGAGGCAACCCTATATCCCATGATGCTAGGCGCTAACTACCCAGATCTCGTTTGATAGCTGAGAACATAGCAATTTTAGCCTCCCAACCCAAGGGAGAGAAGGAAAGGGGGAAAAACTCCCATGTGCCACTACCTGAAGGTATAGTTACCCAAGGATAACCAGTTTAGGCTTCAAATTATGAAGGGTGAAGACCCTGATAAAAAAGGGAAATCCTTTCGGTCTATCCAGGCTAGGGGGACGGTGGGTGGGATGCAAGAAAGAAGGCGAGAAGAAGACAACTAACATGGAACATTATGGTAGGTACATAACTTCTCAATGTTAAGTTGTCAATCTCGCCTTCATTCTTGCTGGATGGGACCGCGTCCCTAGCACCTTCATCCCGGGTGGCTCATTGGAACAGGCTCTTGAGAACGGTGGAACCAAAATTTGCCCTGTTTCTGGAGACCATGTCTAATTTGTAGTGTGTAATAAAAGTATGAGGAGAGGCCCATGTGGCTGCTGAACAAATAGTATCCATTGGCAATCTAGCTTGAAAGACTGTTGATGTAACTAAAGCTCTGGTTGAATGGGCTCTTGGCTTAGAAGGTAATCCTTTACCTCTGAGTTGATAGATACAGGTAATCACAGAGGACAGCCATCTAGACAAGGTTACTTTGGATACCGGAAGGCCCTTTTTACCTTCCGCATAGGACAGAAAAAGCTGTTCAGATTTCCTAGTTTGTTTAGTTCTGTCCAGATAATAACGGAGCTGACGATGAACGTCGAGATAATGCAGTTTTTGCTCTGCCCTGTTAGAATAATTGGGAAAGAAAACTGGAAGATCGATAGATTGATTTAAATTTGCCTGAGAAGCCACCTTGGGCAAAAAAGACGGGTTAGTTCTGAGAGAAACCCTGTCTTTGTAGAAAACTAGATAAGGAGGACGAATGCAAAGGGCATGGAGTTCTGATACTCTCCTAGCAGAAGTTATGGCAACTAGGAAGAGAGTTTTCCAAGAGAGCAACTTTAGAGAAAGTACAGTTTTGTACCTACCATAAATGTAGATGTTCGAAGATCCACATTGCTGCAGTCCTAACACTTGGGTAGTCCGCTGTCCCTCGGTCGGCCCGAATATCAGAGTATAAGGCTGACGTCGGTCAAGGCGCATTTGACTGACATCAGAACGTCAGGGTACAAATGCGCATGACCGACGTCATATCCTCAGTCTTTTCTTGCCCCAGATGTCAGAAGACCCTAAAAAGAAAGGTCAAAACCCATAGACAACAACTAAACAACCAACCAGCCTAACACCAAAAATATGTACAATATATACAATATATACAATATGCAATATACCTCAGATGGATAACCCAACCCCCACAACCACCTCAAACTACAGAGGGGAAGGAGGGAGGGTAAATTGACTGCAGCAATGTGGATCTTGAACATCTACATTTATGGTAGGTACAAAACTGTACTATGTTCTTCATCTCACATTGCTGCAGTCCTAACACTTGGGTAGAATCCCAAAGCAGAGGAAAGGGAGGATGGCTAAACTATAATGAAGCAGGAGCTGCCAAAATGCCCTGCAACACAGCAGTGGCAAACCCAGCCCTGGATTTAGAGTACAGTGGAAGGTGGTAATGCCTAGAGAAGGTATGCACTGAACTCCAAGTGGCTGCCTCCAAAATATCCTTAGTAGCCACCCCCCTCAAAAAAGCTGTTGAAGTGGCAGTAGCCCTAGTGGAATGAGGCCTAATCCCAGCTGGAATCTCTTTGCCATGATGGGAATAACAGAAAGCAATGCAAAATCCAATCCACTTAGAAATAGTTTGTTTTGACACGGGCTTGCCCTGAGAGCCCAAAGCAAAAGAAACTAATAACTGCTGAGATTGTCTGAACCCTTTAGTTCTGTCCAAATAATATCGCAACTGCCTGTGTACATCTAAAGTGTGCAAAATCTTTTCCCTTTAGTTTGGGGATTTGCATAAAAAGTAGGCAAATGAATAGTTTGGTTTAAAGCCACACTAGAAACCACTTTAGGCATAAAGGAAGGATTAGTACGTAAAGATACCCTATCCTTATGGAAAATTAAGAAAGGCTCAACTGCCATAAGGGCCTGCAATTCAGAAACCCTTCTTGCAGAGGTAATGGCCAACAAAAAGCAGTCTTCCATGACAAATATTTCAACTCAGCAGTAGCTGCAGGCTCAAAAGGTTGTAGAGTGAGTTTCTCCAACACAAAATTGAGATCCCAAGCAGGAGTAGGAGCCCTTCGTGGGGGTCTTATATTCTTTGCCCCTCTAAGAAATTGCTTGAACAAAGGATGAGAAAACAATGGTGGGTCACAATCGTAGTGAGCTGAAATTGCTGCAGCATGAATCTTAATAGAAGAGAAGGACAAACGTTTGTCCAGTAACTCAGTAAGATATTGAAGAGCCACACTTAAATCAGGCTCAGAAACATCCAAATCCTTAGCTGCACTCCAAAATAAAAATCTCTTCCATTTATCTGCGTAGATAAGCCAAAGGGCAATGCAGAGAACTGATAGTGAGAAGTCCCAGCTCGAAAACGCAGATACTTCCTGCAACTTAGTCTGATAGGAACATGAAGGTAAGCCTCCTTGAGATCCAAAGTTACCATCCAATGATCTTTGCCCAGCAGAGGTAAAAGCTGCTGCAACGTCAACATTTTGAACTTGGGAATGTCCAGATAAGTGTTGAGGATAGATAAATCCAAAATTGGTCTCCACGTGTTCCCCTTCTTTGGTACTAGGAACAGGCGAGAATAAAATCCTAGGCCCCTTTCTGGCATAGGAACTGGCTGTATGGCCCCTATTTGGAGTAACAGAGAAATTTGCTTGTGAGCCTCTATTCTTTGTTGAGGAGGAATGTCTGGCATGCCTTTGAAAGGAGGCAAGGTATGGAAATAAAACCTGTAACCGTGATGTATGATATCCAGTACCCATCTGTCTTGGGTGATCAAACTCCAATTTTCTTTGAAAAGTGCCAACCTTCCTCCCAAAGGTGCTGCCAGGCAGAAGGTTCTGGCAGCTGAAAAGGTAGGTCATTGGGTCTGTTTACGAAAGGACTGACCCCTGCCCTCACCAAGACTGTGCAGGAGAACTCCTGTTCTAGGCCTGAAAGAGCCCTGACCTCTGCCCCTGCCACGCCTAGATCTACCCCTAGACTGGGAATCATAAGAAGGATACGCCCACCCTTTAGTAGGCCAATTTCTACTAAACTTTGGAGGCTGAACCTGCAAAAAAATCTTTAACAGTCTGCATAGACTTAGCCTTGTCTTCCATTTTCTTTAAAACTGCCTCAACAGGAGAACCAAACAAGACATCAGATTGCAAAGGGGCATCCAAAATCCTAGTTTTAACATGGTCAGATAAATTTTGATCCCTCAGCCAGGCATGCCTGTGAAGAACTGACCCAGTGGCAGCCACCCTAGACGAGGCCTGTACAGCATCAAAACCACATTGCAAAGAATGCTTACCCACCTGTTCAGAAACATGCACTAAATCTTGTAACTCTTTACAATCAATACCTTCCGCCAGAGCATCAACCTTAGATTTCAACTGTGAAAGGAGATAATTTTGATATTTCAACATGTGAAACTGGCAATTCAAAGCTCTCATGGCTAGAGTGGAAGAAGTATAAAGTTTCTTTCCCCATCTATCCAAGGCCCTGGCCTCTTTATCTGCCGGAACCGGATTCTTGACAACAGAAGCCTTAACACCCTTAGGCCCCTGGCTAACAGTTTCTGGGTCTGCCCTAGGACTCTTAAAAGATACTTATGAGCTTCAGGCACCCTGTAATACCTATCTGGTTTAACAGGAGCAGGAGGCAAAGAATCAGGATTAAGAGAAGCCTCTGCAAACACATCTTCCACCACATTCAGAACAGGAGGTATAGCTAAAGGCCTATGCTGGGGTAAAACAAAATTCCCTAAGCCTTTTCCTGGAATCAGAGAAATCCTGACCTTCCCATTTAAAATGCTCTCTCATGGAGTGAAGGGTCTCTGAAAAAGAAAAATCCTCAGGAAGAGAAGCAGAAGGAGTAGAATCATCCACATCAGAATCAGAATAATGAGAATACTCCTGCAAGTCTTCAACCGAAGACTCAGACACATCCGAAGCCTGCTCATAATCCCCCAACACAGGTTCCAACCTAGGCCTCTTATCAGGAGGGGGCATAGAGCCTCTAATTAAAGTAATTAAATCTTCTGCCATTTTAAGCATGTGCTTCTTGGGCACAGAACCTGAAGAACTAGGAGGGACACCCACAGAAGCAAAACTAGACCTGCCTCTAGGAGAAGCCTTGGAAGCAGAAAGAGAGGGACTAGACACCTTAGGAAGGGAGGGGAGTACAGTTATCTGAGAAGCCCCTACAGCCTGACCTGCCTCCTGGGAGGCCACATCCTGTAAAAACAAAGTTTCTCCCTGGGACTCCAGAGAGGCCTCCGGAACCACCGGTTCCACTGATGCCTCTAAAGAACCGGCGTCTGGTTCGGACGACTCCTCTAACCTAGGTTTAACTGCCTCGTCCTTGCGCTTCTTTGAGGAAGCCGGCGTCGGAGCATCCGACGGCATATTGTAATTGCACCGCTTCCCAAAGACCAACCTGGCACAATCCAACCTTCGCTTTAGTGCGTTATTGAACCTAGCACAAAAGTGACACCCACAACGCCGTGCTCAGGGCCGAAACAAGGTATACAGAAACTATGGTAATCCCTATGCGTATCTGTTTCCCACAAGAAATACAGTTATTCACATTTTCTGACATCCGTAAACCACTGAGGCAAGAAAAACCAACATATTCCCCAACGGGTACTTAACCAACTCTGACGGTCTGAAACTCCGACCGAATATTTCAGAACGCCAACGCACTTGCAACACTGCTTCTGCATCGGACCATGCGGCAAAAAAGACTGAGGATATGACGTCGGTCATGCGCATTTGTACCCTGACGTTCTGATGTCAGTCAAATGCGCTTTGACCGACGTCAGCCTTATACTCTGATATTCGGGCCGACCGAGGGACAGCGGACTACCCAAGTGTTAGGACTGCAGCAATGTGAGATGAAGAACATCAGGAAGCCGCAGGTTCAAAGGGAGGAAGAATCAAGGATGTTAAAATCAAATTTAAATCCCACTGTGGTGGGGGTCTTTGATTGGGGGTTTGAGCAAAAAGATACCCTTAAGGAAGGCTTTACAAAGCTTGTGGGACATGATGCTAGAATCCAATAGGCCTATGTGAAAATTTGAAATGGCCGCTAACTGAACCTTTACAGTAGAGGATGAAGAGCCTGAATGAAAAATTTCCGCTAGGAAATCTAGGACTGACTGTATAGGAGCGGTGAAAGGATCTATATTCCTAGCCTTTGCCCAGAAGGAAAAACGCTTCCATTTACTAGCATAAATCCTTCTGGTAGAGGACTTAAGGGAAGCTACAATAATATCACGGACAGAATTGGAAATCAGGGGAAGCCTGGCTAAGGATGGAAGTGGAGCAACCAAGCTGTGAGGTTGAGAGACTGGAGGGATTGGTGCAGCCACCCTGACTGGTGGGCCAAAAGATATGGCACTGGGTCCAGATGCCAAGGCTGTTCCAAAAGGTAACGATGCAGGAACGGGAACCACATCTGTCGAGGCCAATAAGGGGCAATAAGGATCATCCTGGCTCTCAAGGCGGTAGCTTTCTGAATCAACTGAGTGATTAATGGAAAGGGGGGGAAAAGCGTATAGAAGTCCCCGAGGCCAATCGTGGACTACAGCGTCTCTGGGGGGATGGCCTGGAAGGGGAAAGAGGGTGAAGAAGTCGAGGCACTTGCTGTTTTGAGGTGTTGCAAAAAGATCGCAGCAAGGAGGACCCCACTTCTGAAAACTCTCCTCCGTTACTGATTGCTTGAGAGACCACTCGTGTGGCATGAGAATAGCTCTGCTCAACCTGTCCGCTATGATGTTGGACTTCCCGGGGATATGCGTTGCTATCAGAAACCGCTGAGAAGAGATCGCCCATTGCCATAGTCTGAGTGCCTCTCGACACAGGGGATAGGACTTGGTTCCGCCCTGCTTGTTGATATACCACACTACTGACATATTGTCTGTCTGAATTGCAATAGTCCCTAAAGGAAGAGAGTCTTGGAGGGCCTGCAACGCCAAAAGCAATGCTCTCATCTCCAGGACATTTATGTGCAGGTGGCATTCGAAAGGTTGCCATGTGCCCTGGACTGTCCTGCCCTGAAAATGCCCCCCCCACCCGATCAGGGAGGCATCCGTTGTGACAGTGGCGACTGGAGGGGAAGGAACGAATGGTCTGCCCTGAAGAACTTGAGGGGAGACCATCCAAGACAGATGTTTCTTGCAAGATAGCATTATTATGATTTTGTGTGTCAAAGGAAGCTGTTGGAAGGACCACTGGGAGAAGAGCATCCACTGAAGGAGGCGCATGTGAAAACGAGCAAGGGGAAGTAGCGTGATGGCTGCCGCCATGAGACCTAACACTTTTGGGACAAACCTGGCCTGGATTCTTTTGCTCTGAAGTAGGATATGAACATGATTTTGAATATCTAAAACTTTTTGCTCGGTTAATTTTGCTGAGAGCTGTATGGTGTCCAAGGTGGCGCCTATGAAGGTAATAGACTGACAAGGCGACAAGGCAGACTTTTCGAAATTTATGGAAATACCTAGCCCTTTGCAAGTTTGAATGGTGTAATCTCTGGCAAGAAGAAGCTGATGCCTGGTAGTGGCAGTAAGGAGCCAGTCGTCTAAATACGGAAACACCTGGAATCCTTGACGTCTCAGATGAGCCGTGACCACTGCCATGCATTTGGTGAAAACTCGGGGGGCTGTAGTAAGACCAAAGGGCAGGGCCCTGAACTGGTAGTGACTGGCCCCCAGCCGGAAGCGGAGAAACCTTCTGGAGCGCCTGTGCATCTTGATGTGATAGTAAGCATCCTGAAGGTCCACTGAGCACATCCAATTGTCCTGACCCAGAAAGGGTAGAATGGACTGTAGTGTGACCATCCGGAAAGTACAGTTTTGTACCTACCATAAATGTAGATGTTCGAAGATCCACATTGCTGCAGTCCTAACACTTGGGGTAGTCCGCTGTCCCAGTCGGCCCGAATACCAAAGTATAAGGTTGACGTTGGTCAAGGCGCATTTGACTGACATCAGAACGTCAGGGTACAAATGCGCATGACCGACGTCATATCCTCAGTCTTTTCTTGCCCCAGATGTCAGAAGACCCTAAAAAGATAAGGCCAAAACCAAAAAACACCAAAACACTCCTGTGCCTAAAATATGTACAATATATACAAATGTACAAAAAATAGAACCTCACCCACACAACCACCCCTAAACACAGAGGGGAAGGAGGGAGGGATAATTGGACTGCAGCAAAGTGGATCTTGAACATCTACATTTATGGTAGGTACAAAACTGTACTATGTTCTTCATCTCACATTGCTGCAGTCCTAACACTTGGGTAGAATCCCAAAGCAGAGGTAAGGGAGGATGGCTAAGCAATAATGAAGCAGGAGCTGCCAAAATGCCCTGCAACACAGCAGTGGCAAAACCAGCCCTGGACTTAGAATAGAGAGGAAGGTGGTAATGCTTGGAGAAAGTATGCACTGAACTCCAAGTAGCTGCCTCCAAAATATCCTTAGTTGCCACCCCCCTTAGAAATGCTGTTGAAGTGGCAGTAGCCCTAGTGGAATGAGGCCTAATCCCAGCTGGAATCTCTTTGCCATGATGGGAGTAACAGAATGCAATGCAAAACCCAATCCACTTAGAAATAGTTTGTTTTGACACAGGCTTGCCCTGATAACTCAAAGCAAAAGAAACAAACAACTGCTGAGACTGCCTAAAATCCCTAGTCCTGCTTAAATAATAACGCAACTGCCTGTGTACATCTAAAGTGTGCAAAATCTTTTCCCCCTATTTTGGGGATCTGCATAAAAAGTAGGCAAATGAAAAGTTTGGTTTAAAGCCACACTAGAAACCACCTTAGGCATAAATGAAGGATTAGTACGTAATGATACCCTATCCTTATGAAAATCAAAAAAGGCTCCACCGCCATAAGGGCCTGCAATTCAGAAACCCTTCTTGCAGAAGTAATGGCCAACAAAAAAGCAGTCTTCCATGACAAGTATTTCAACTCAGCAGTAGCCAGAGCTCAAAAGGTTGTAGAGTAAGTTTCTCCAACACAAAATTGAGGTCCCAAGCAGGAGTAGGAGCTCTTCGTGGGGGTCTTATATTCTTTGCCCCTCTAAGAAATTGCTTGAACAAAGGATGAGAAAACAATGGTGGGTCACAATCATAGTGAGCTGAAATTGCTGCAGCATGAATCTTAATGGAAGAGAAAGACAAACCTTTGTCCAATAGCTCAGTAAGATATTGAAGAGCCACACTCAAATTAGGCTCAGAAACATCCAAATCCTTTGCTGCACTCCAAAATAAAAATCTCTTCCATTTTTCTGCATACACCTTACGTGTACTAGGTCTTCTGGCTTCCGTAATCACATTCAAAACTTGTTGAGGAAGTTGAGACCTGCTGTGGTTCAAAAGAGAATATGCCAGGCTGTTAGATGAAGAGAGTGAAGCTTGACATTGAGTAGATGACCGTCCCTCTGAGACAAAAGGTGTGGAATCAAAGGTAAAGGCCATGGAGGCTTTCTTACCAGATTCCTCAGTAATGGGTACCAGTGTTGCCGAGGCCAATCTGGAGCTATCAAAATCATCCTTGGCTTGTCTTGTCTGACCTTTAGGAGTACCTTTGGGAGGAGAGGCAGAGGTGGAAAGGCATACACATGAAGATTTTCCCAATGAACGAAAGAGCATCCACTTTCCAAGCTGTGTGATGATAACTTTTCGTGCAAAACTTTGGCAGCTGGTGGTTTAGTGGAGAAGCGAACAGATCTATGTCTGGAGTTCCCATGACACTGTCAATTTTGAAATACATGAAGATCCAGTTTCCACTCGTGGGGATCCATGATTTGCCTGCTTAACACATCTGCTAAGGAGTTCTGTGCTCCTGGCAGAAACCTTGCTTGAAGAGTAAGCTGCAAGCTGAGCGCAGTCTCCCACAAAATCATTGCTTGCTTGCATAGAGGATAAGAATGTGTTCCCCCTTGCTTGTTGATGTACCACATGACAGTTGTGTTGTCTGTTAGAATCAACACCTGCCCTGGAAGAAGTAACTCCTTGAAAGCCTGCAATGCCAACTGGACTGCTAACATCTCCTTCATGTTGATATGTAGATGCTGTAGTCTGGCAGGCCACTTGTCTTGTATCCACTTTCCATTCAGATGAGCTCCCCAAGCTATGTCTGAGGCATCTGTCGTTAGAATCTGACTCGCCTCTGGCCGGGTCACAGAGAGTCCCTTGTTTAGGTGACATTCCTGAGCCCACCACAAAAATTCCTTTTGAATGCAAGGTATTATTTGAATGACAGTGTCCAGATCCTGGCAGTGCTGTGTCCATACATTTTCGAGATACCATTGTAGCTTCCTCATA
This sequence comes from Protopterus annectens, assembly GCF_019279795.1. Lineage (NCBI taxonomy): Eukaryota > Metazoa > Chordata > Ceratodontiformes > Protopteridae > Protopterus > Protopterus annectens. The sequence goes on along the minus strand of NC_056739.1, from coordinate 689,769,710 downwards.
TGCAGTTTGGCATTGGGAAGCACCAGAATACAAGATGCCATGAACCCTAATGCTTGAAGGACTGTCCTTGCAGTCAGCACGGACTGATGAGATAGTTGATGGAAGTAAAGGGATAGACTCTTTTGTTTGTCCGGGGTTAAAAAGGCCATCTGGGCTGCTGTATTCAGTCTCACACCCAGAAAGCACATGTCTTGAGAGGGTACTAGACTGGACTTTATTTCGTTCACAGAATACCCCAGGCATCTTAGCACTGCTATCACATAATCCAGATGCTGAAGAAGCTCGTCCTTTTCTTGAGCCAGAATCAGACAGTCGTCCAAGTAAGGATAGATTTGTATTCGTCTTAGCCTGCAAAACGCTACAACGGGAGCCAGAACTTTGTGAATACTCTGGGCGCAGTAGATAAGCCAAAGGTCAATGCAGAGAACTGATAATGGGAATTTCCAGCTCGAGAACGCAGATACTTCCTGCAACTGAGTCTGATAGGCACATGAAGGTAAGCCTCCTTGAGATCTAAAGTTACCATCCAGTGATCTTTGCCCAGCAGAGGTAAAAGCTGTTGTAACGTCAACATTTTGAACTTGGGAATGTCCAAATAAGTGTTGAGGATAGACAAATCCAAAATTGGTCTCCACGTGTTCCTTTTTTGGTACTAGGAACAGGCGAGAATAAAATCCTAGGCCCCTTTCTGGCACAGGAACCGGCTGAATGGCCCCTATCTGGAGCAACAGAGAAATTTGCTTGTGAGCCTCTTTTCTTTGTAGAGGAGGAATGTCTGGCATGCCTTTGAAAGGAGGCAAGGTATGGAAATAAAACCTGTAAACGTGGTGAACGATATCCAATACCCATCTGTCTTGGGTAATAACACTCCAGTTTTCTTTGAAAAGTGCCAGCCTTCCTCCCAAAGGTGCTGCCAGACGAGAAGGCTCTGGCAGCTGAAAAGGCAAGTTATTGGGTCTGCTTACGAAAGGACTGACCCCTGCCCTCACCAGAAGACTGGGCAGGCGAACTGCCTGCTCTAGGCCTAAAAGAACCTTGAGCTCTGCCCCTACCACGGCTATATCTAACCCCAGACTGAGCATGATAAGCAGCATAAGTACAACCCTTAGTAAGCCCATTGCTACTAAAATTTGGAGGCTGAACCTGCAAAAAATCTTTAACAGTCTGCATAGACTTAGCCTTGTCCTCCATTTTCTTTAAAACTGCGTCCACAGGTGCACCAAATAACACATCAGATTGTAAAGGAGCATCTAAAATCCTTGTCTTTACATGTTCAGCTAAATTCTGATCCTTGAGCCAGGCGTGCCTGCGAAGAACAGAACCAGTGGCTGCCACCCTAAGAGGCCTGTACAGCATCAAAACCACATTGCAAGGAATGCTTACCCACTTGTTCAGAAACATGAACTAAATCCTGCAACTCTTTACACTCAATACCTTCCGCCAGAGCATCTACCTTAGACTTCAATTGTGAAAGGAGATAATTTTGGTATTTCAACATGTGAAACTGGCAATTCAAAGCCCTCATGGCTAAAGTGGAAGAAGTATACACCTTTTTCCCCCATCTATCCAAAGCCCTTGTCTCTTTATCAGAAGGAACAGGATTTTTAACAACAGAAGCCTTAACACCTTTAGGGCCCTGAGAAACAGTTTCTGGGTCTGCCCTGGGACTCTTAAAAGATACTTATGAGCTTCAGGCACCCTATAATACCTGTCCGGTTTAACTGGGGCAGGAGGCAAAGAATCAGGGTTCAGGAAGCCTCTGCAAAACATCCTCTACCACATCCAGAACAGGAGGTATAGCTAAAGGCCTATGCTGGGTAGAAACAAAATTCCCTAAGCCTTTTCCTAGAATCAGAGAAATCTTGACCTTCCCATTTAAAATGCTCCCTCATGGAATGAAGGGTCTCTGAAAAGAAAAATCCTCAGGAGGAGAAGCCAAGGTGTAGAGTCATCAACATCAGAATCAGAATAAGGAGGATACTCCTGCAAGTCTTCAGTCAAGACTCAGAAGCCTCGAACACTGCTCAAAACTTTCAAGCTCAGGTTCCACCCTAGGCCTCTTGTCAGGGGGGGTAAAGAACCTCTAATCATAGTAATCAAATCTTCTGCCATTTTAAGCATATGTTTCTTAGGCAGAGATCCTGAAGAACTAGGGGAGACCCCCACTGAAGTTAACCCTGGCCTACATCTAGAAGGAGCCTTGGAAACAGAAGGGGAGGGCCTAACCACCTTAGGAAGGGAGGGGAGAACAGCTACCTGAGAAGCCCCTTCAGCCTGGCCTACCTCCTGAGAGGACACATCTTGTAACAGTAAAGTCTCACCCTGAGAATCCAAAGGAACTTCTGGTAGAACCACCGGTTCCACCAAGCCCTCTAAAGAACCGACGTCCGGGACAGACGGTTCTTCCACCCTAGGCTTCACTGCTTTGTCCTTGCGTTTTTTAGACGAAGCGGGCGTCGGAGCATCCGACGGCATGTTGTAATTACAACGCTTCCCAAAAACTAACCTGGCACAATCTAATCTTCTCTTAATAGTGCGTTTGTTAAATCTAGCACAAGAGCGACAGCCAACAACGTCGTGCTCAGGCCCTAAGCAAGGTATACACAATGTATGGTAATCTCTATGAGGTATCTGTTTCCCACAAGAAATACAGTTATTCACTTTTTCTGACATCCGGTTAAATACTGAGGCAAGAAAAAACCAAAATATTCCCCAACGGGGTACTTAGCCAACTTTGATTCGGTCTGAAACTCCGACTCCAGAAAATTTCAGAACGCCAACCTGCACTCGCAATACTGCTTCTGCATCGGACCATGCGGCAAAAAAGACTGAGGATATGACGTCGGTCATGCGCATTTGTACCCTGACGTTCTGATGTCAGTCAAATGCGCCTTGACCAACGTCAACCTTATACTTTGGTATTCGGGCCGACTGGGACAGCGGACTACCCCAAGTGTTAGGACTGCAGCAATGTGAGATGAAGAACATCTTCGTTCTTTTTACAGACTTGTTTAGTCTGTTGAGATCCAATATTGGCCTCCAGCCCCCTGTCTTTTTTGGTACCAAAAAGAACTCGGAGTAGATTCCGGATCCTAGTTGGTCTGCTGGGACTGGCTGGATGGCTCTTTTTGTTAGCAGTTTTGAAACTTCTAGTACTGCTTGTTCCCTTAGACTGGGTGGAACATCTGAGAGGGGCCCTTTTGACCGAGTTGGGGTGTGGATAAAGGTAATTTTGTAACCCTCGGATATGATTAACTGTACCCATTTGTCTTGTGTGAGAGAAAGCCAGGCTTCTGGGTACAGCGATAACCTTCCCCCGACTGCCTCCGAAGGTGGACAGTCGGGCAGCTTCTCAGGGATGCTGGAAGGGTTTATCAGAGAGAGACTCTCTGTTACCCTGATTCTGCAGACCTCCTCTGCCTCTAGGGTGGCGTCTGTTGTTGTCCCCCCCCGCCTCTCGGGGGAAACTGACCTCTTGCGTCAGGCGTGACTCCCTGAGATTTGCGGAACCACATTTTCCCACCCTTTTGACCCTTAGGATAGGGTCTGGATGGGGTAGAAAAATGGACGCCTACGGCAGAAAGAGTCTTGCCATCTTGTTCGCATCTGGTCAACGTATCCTTCACTTGAGATCCAAACAACGCCGAACCATCAAAGGGGGAGTTAGTGAAGGATGCCTTGAAGGAGTCTGCAAAGTTGCAAAGCCACATCCAGGCATGACGCCTTAAAGCCACGCCTGTGCCTGCGGCTCTACTCGCTCCATCGGCTGCATAGGAAATAAGCCACACGGAGGAGTTGACAATGGAATTTAGGGTTCCTAGCTGGGAGTTAATTTTCTCCTGAGACCCTGCAGCTGTTGGATCCTGTAGAGTATCACCCATTTTTTTGAGAATGTCTCTTTGAAGGCGGGTGAAATGGCACAAGTAATTCAGCGACCGCATGGCGAAGGTCGCTGAAGAGAACATCCGCTTGCCGTACCTATCCATAGTCCTAGATTCCTTATTAGGAGGATGGATAGGCACTGAAGGATCGGCCAGTTCCTTCTTAGTGGCTGCAGCCACCACCATGGCATCAACTGGGACACCCTTAGTTAAGAATTGTTTATCTGACGGGGCTGTGATAAATTTGGAGGGCGTCCATGGGGTGGGTTCCATCGTATCAGGGACCGTCCACGCCTTCAGTGCCACCACTTCCATGAGGAAGTCAAAAGGTGGAGACACCCAGGAGGTGAAAGGGCGAGAACCAAACGCCTCCAGGTAAACTGACTCGTCCTCGGAAGGATTGAGGGTAGACCAGTTCCCCCTCTGCTTAAGGATTTCAAGGATGTCAGAAAAGGAGACATCCTCAGAGGGAGACCGTGGGGACCCTTCCGACTCATCCAAGTCAGTATCAGATGTGATGGACTCAGGGGAATCCACATGCTTCCTCTTACATGTCCTCTTTCGAGGGGGTTCACCTGACGGATCAGGGGAAGCCTCGGAAGAGGAGGATATTCCCAATGGGGAAACCTGAGGCATTGGGTCTCTACGGTTGGGAATGAGAGAGTGGGTAGAGACCGCAGCAGGCACTATAATGGGAGGAGCTGATGGAGCTGACTGTGGGGCAGGCACAGGGGCCAAAACGCACCTCATGACCTTGAAGGCGCCTCTATCAAGCAGGACAGAGGGCTCCCGTTCCGAAGAAATAGGAACCCCAGCCGGCACCGAAAGGGACGGCTCTGAAGCCGATGTCGGGGCCGAACTCACCAGCACCGAAGCTCCGAGAGAGAGAACGGGGTCGGACAAGGGTCCGATGCCACTCGCCCCCTCGGAGCCGACGAGGGAGCCCAAGCACCCGGATCCCTCCATGGATGGGACCATGGAAGAGATCGGAGCAGATGACAGAGCCGAAGGGGGAAGTATCGGCTCCGATGTCATGACGGACACGGCTCCGAGGAGCTCCGGCTCCGAACTCAGGGGCAGAGTCGGAGGAGGAATCGAAGATGGTATGGGTAAAGCCACTGTCTGTTGAGACGGGCTGTGAAGCATTTGGGCCAGTGCCTGAGACTTTAGGAGTCTACTAACCACCCTCTCAAGGTCATGGTCAGAAAGCCTGGAAGACCGAGAGGAATGGCTCCGATGGCTCCGCTCCGAGAGCAAAGGCGATCTCGGAGCCGAGTGAATGGACTCCAGGGACGGAGACCTAGATCTTTTGCGGGTGGAAGATGGCACCGAGACTAGTGGTGCCGATGGAGCCATAGACACGTCGGCTCCAACCGGAGCCGACTTAGGAGACATTGAGGCATCGGCTCTGGCCGGAGCCAATGCAGAAGACTGCGACATAGCTGTATCGGCTCCAGCCGGAGCCGATCGTGATGCAGTAGGTGAGCCACCAGCCGAAGGCTTGGAACATGGAGGCGACGGTTTGGATGGCTTCGAAGGTTTACCCGGCAAGGACTTAGCCGGGGAACCCTCGGGCTTTAATAAGCCCCTCAAAATTAACTTATTCCTGCGCTCCTGCAGGACTCTTGGACTGAAAGCATGACAAACAGAACAAGAGTTTTGCAGGTGCAGGGGTCCCAGGCAATAAACGCAAGAAGTGTGACCATCTGTCAGCGACATTTTCTGACAGCACGAGTCACACTTCTTGAAGCCTGAGACTTTAATGTCTTTAGACATTAAGGCTGTTAAAGAAGAGAAAAACTTCCTTAGAAGCTAAAACACACACACACACAAGGTAAAAATAAAGGTTAATAAAACCACGCACACCTAACTGTCCCAATACAAGGGAACAGGAAAAAAAAGCAGAAGGGCCTAAGGCCTAATCTTAACAGGGGAGGGATAAACTTTGGGATTTAGGGATAAGACCAAAAAAAGGGACTCAATGGGGTAGGTATAGATACTATACTATCTGATTACAAAATAAAGGGGAAAAAATCCCTAAGAGAAGGAAGGAAAATATTAATTTTTCACTGACCCGTGGAGCCGGTAAAAAAAGCACCTCGCTAGCGAAATCGGCAAACGAGATCTGGGTAGTTAGCGCCTAGCATCATGGGATATAGGGTTGCCTCGAGCCGGTAAATATAGCTCTCGAGCTTTAGTATAGGCAGAGTTGGAGCCGAGGATCGGCTCCGAACCCATCCAGCAAGAATGAAGATGAGATTGACAACTTAACATTGTCTTCCCTTCCTGTTCACTGTGGATCAACGTCTCTTTCACGCTTGGACCAAAGAGAGTGGAACCATCAAAGGGGGTGCTGATAAGTGACATCTTGAGGGCCTCTGCAAACCCGCTTAGGCGCAGCCAGGCATGACGCCTAATGGCAATGCCTGAACCCGAAACCTGTGAGGACCCTTACACAGTGCTGGAAAGTAGCCTCATGGACGTGTTAGCAATTGAATGAACGGTGGCCAGTTTGGGAGAACCCACCTTAAATTCCTTCTCAGACATGGACCCTGTGAAGGAAGGACAGTTCCTTAATCAAATCCCTCTGGTGACGGGTGAAATGTTCAAAATAATTTAAGGCTCGCAGGCTAAAAGAAGCCGAAGCGAACACCCGCTTTCCAAATCTGTCCAGAGCTCTCGATTCATGATTAAGAGGGTGGACAGAAGAACTCTGCTCTGCCAACTCCTTTTTGGTGGCAGTGGCCACCACAATAGCATCAACTGGGACCACCTTGGACCAGAAGCGTTTATCTGCGGAGGGAGGCAAAGAAATTTGTCTGCTTTCTTAGGTACTGGATCCACGGTATCTGGCTCCTTCCAAGCCCTGCTGGCCACTAGATTGATAAAAGGGTCAACAGGGGGAGGGGGGACACCCAAGAGATAGATGGGCCCGTACCGAAAGCCTCCAGAAATACGGTTTCCTCAGAGGACGGGGATTGGGAAGACCAACCGCATTTGGCCTTGAGGATCTCAAGTATGTCTCCAAAGGAGATGTCCTCGGGCGGAGATCTCGGGGACCCGTCCCCTTCATCAACATCTGTATCTTCAGTTAAGGACTCCATGGGGAAGTTGAGATGTCTCCTCTTACATGTCCTTTTCCTGGGAACTTTCTCCACTAGACATTGCAGGGAAGACTCGGAAGAGGAGGGCACCCCTATGCAGGAGGTACCCCCCCCAGGAAGCTAGACCGGACGGGCTGATCAGAAGTAGGATGAGTGGGGCCGCTCAAGTACTGAGGCTGGGTAGGATGGCTGCGGACAGTGGAGGTAGCTGTGATAGCAGAGAAAGACCTTTTTGCCACCGTGGAAGGACTTGAGGAGGTCCCATCCCCCTCCCCTGCTAACACCACAGCCGAAGAGAGGGTAGAACACCCGGGACCCCCCCACTCTGCCAGGCAGCACCGGGCCAGAGCTGTCGAAAGCCTAAGTACCTAAGGGCAGGGACCGGTCCGAAAAGCCTGGACCCGAATCCAACCCCATGGACCACGGTTCTGCAGCCTGGCCCAGAGGGATGGACTGTTCTTGGGGGGGGGGGTAGGAACAGCACCAACCGCCGATCCCAATGGGACAATGGGATAGGGACCAAGCTGGGCCCTGACACTCCCAAAGGCTCTGCTCCGTGCACCAGTCCCTGAGAATTCAAACCAACGGTTGGATGAGGAGCAATTAAACAGGAAGTGGGAGACTGGATCTCCGACCTGGGGGCTGGGGAAGCCAGAAGTCCCAACTCCATCTGAGCTTTCAGAAAGGGCCACATCATCCTGTCCATATCCATGGGAAAAACACTCCTGGAAGATCTGGATGAGATGGAGGACCTGCCTGGGGAGCCATGTCTAGACTCAGAGGTTCTCCTCTTGCGTTCCGAGTGAGACCTGTAAGAGGGTGAAAATAAGAAGTTATGTACTTACCATAACGTTCCATGTTTGTTGTCCATCTCGCCTATATTCTTGCTGGTTGGGTTCGGAGTCGTTCATGGCTCTGACTTGGCCGAATACTAAAGCTTGAGAGCTTCCACTGGTTCGAGACTAACCCTTTTCCCATGATGCTCTGGGCCACATCCCCAGATCTTGTTTGCAAGCAAAAGAGTTAGACTAACCCAAATAACTCCACCAGAAATAAATATATAGAGATGTTTGGCATGAGACAAAAGCAGAGACTCCAAATCACTATAACTATGTACATAAGTATAGAATTGTCCACCAGTTCCTCCAGGAACACAGGATGGGAATATGAGGGTGGGACGCAAGAATGTAGGCGAGATGGACAACAAACATGGAACATTATGGTAAGTGCATAACTTCTTAATGTTATGTTGTCCTATCTCGCTGTAATTCTTGCTGGTTAGGAAAGCGTCCCTAGCACCTTTATCCCAGGGTAGCTCAGGAAAAAAGACTCTTCAATACAGTGGATCCAAAGGAAGACCTGGTCCTGGAGGCCACATCTACTTTGTAATGAGTGATAAAGGTATGAGGTCTCACCCATGTGGCAGCTGCACAAATAGAACCAATGAGAAGTCTGACCTGAAAGGCCGAGGATGTTGAGACTGCTTGTGTGGAATGTCCACTTATCTTCCCTGGTGGTAGTTTATTATTCTTACTGTAAGAAGGAAATGCAATCAGTAAGCCATTTTGGAAAAAAAAGTTACTTTGGAAACTGGCAATCCTTTCTTTTTGTCAGAAAAGGACACAAAAAGCTGCTCAGATTTCCAGAGGTCTTTTGTCCTATGCAGGTAAAAACGTAACTGCCTACGTACATCCAACTGATGCAATTTATAATCTGCCATATTGCTGTAGTTTGGAAAAAACACCGGCAATTCAATGGATCGGTTTACATTATTCTCTGAACAGACTTTTGGAAGGAATGAGGGATTAAGTTCTCAAGGATACTCTAACCTTGTGAAAAATTATATAAGGGGAATGAATAGAAAGAGCTTGTAATTCCGATACCCTTCTGGCAGAGGTTATGGCTACTAAAAAGAAAGTCTTCCAAGACAAACACTTCAAATTAAAAGATGATGCAGAGTCAAAGGGTGGTAAAATCAGCGAGGTTAGAAAAAGACTTAGGTCCCAAGGGACTGCGGGTTCTCTGATTGGGGGTCTGAGTAGGAAAGTACCTTTGAGGAAAGCTTTACATAACCTATGAGACATAATAGGAACTCCCATTTCTCTAGTATGGAAATTAGAAATAGCTGCCAACTGAACTTTGATGGCAGCTGCTGCAGCTCCTTCATCAAAAAGTTTGGAAAGAAATTCTAGGATTGCAGTAAAAGGAGCTGTAAAAGGTTCTACGTTCTGTCCCGCAGCCCAGCATGAAAATCTTTTCCACTTACTGGAATACAATCTCCTCGTGGACGGCTTATGGGAAGAGGCGAGAATATGACTCACTGCAGGGGGAAAAGGAGTAAAACCTAGGCTAAGCGTGGAATTGGAGCAGCCATGCTGTCAATTTGAGGGCTTGGACAGACGGATGGAACTCCCCCTACGAGTGGGTCAAGAGGTCTGCAACTGGATCCAGAATCCAAGGTTCCTCCAGCAGATGGGTCTGAAGAAAGGGGAACCAAACTTGTCGAGGCCAGTAAGGAGCAATGAGGATCATAGTGCTTTTCAAAGAGCTGGCTTTCTGCAGTACTTTGGGAATTAGAGGAAAAGGGGGAAAGGCCTAGAGTAGTCCCAGGGGCCAATCATGAACCAGTGCATCCCTTGGTAACTTCCCTGGAGGAGGAATGAGGGCAAAGTAGTTGCTGCATTTGGCATTCATGGAAGTGGCAAAAAGGTTGCAGCAAGGCTGGCCTCATTTTTGGAAGATCTTTTCCACTATTTCGGTCTTCAGGGACCACTCGTGAGGCAGCAGAATAGCTCTGCTGAGTTTGTCCGCTATTATGCTGGACTTCCCCGGGATGTGCATTGCTATCAGAAAACGCTGAGAAGCGTGCCAAACTCGTTGTGCCTCCCGGCATAGTGGGTAAGATTGGGTTCCTCCCTGCTTGTTTATGAACCACACTACTGACATGTTGTCTGTCTGAATTGCAACTGCCCCTATTAGCAGATAGTCCTGAAATGCCTGCAACGCATAGCCGCTCTCATCTCCTGAACGTTGATGTGCAAGTGGCTTTCGTGTTCTTACTATAGGCCTTGGACTGTCATCCCCAGATAATGCCCACCCCCCCCCCCCCGATCTGGGAAGTCTCCATAGTCAGTACTGCATTTGGTTGAGGAAGGACAAAGGGGTGGCCCTGATACAACTGGTCTGTCTACAGCCACCAAAGATCTTTTTTGCAAGATTCCGTGATGATAATCTGATGTGATACAGGAAAATCTTGCATTGATCACTGAGCAAATAGCAACCACTGCAGAACCCTCGTGTGTAGTTGTGCTAGGGGAACTAGAAGAATAGCTACTGCCATGGTACCCAGAACAGCACATATCTGGCCTGAACCTTCTTCTTTGACATCAAAATCCTGATTTGCTGATGAAGGGACTGTATTCTGTCTGGGGTAAGTTTTGCAGTCATATTTCTTGAATCCATTTCTGCGCCTCAGAAGGTAATAGGCTGAGAAGGCAACGAGGCAGATATTTTTAAGTTTACTGTGATGCCTAGTCTGGCACAAAATGACACTGTTTCATCCCTTGTTCGTAGTAGTAAATGTTTGGGGGTGGCGGTGAGGAGCCAGTCATCTAGGTATGGAAACATATCAAATCCCTGACGTTTCAAGTGAGCCATGACCACTGCCACTCATTTGGTGAAAACTCTGGGGGCTGTAGTGAGACCAAAGGGCAGGGCTCGAAATTGGTAATGACCAGTTCCTAGCCGAAAGCATGTGTCTCCTGGATTGCCTGTCCATCTTTATATGGTAGTAAGCATCCTGGAGATCTAGTGAGCACATCCAATTGTCTTTCCTGATAAACGGAATACTGACTGCAGAGTTAAGATCCAGAACTTTGACTTCTTCACTGCTTTGTTTAGCTTGCTGAGATCTAGAATGAATCTCCAGTCCCCTGTCTTTTTTTGGAACTAGAAAGACTCTTGAGTAAGTTCCAGATCCTATTTGGTCTGCTGGGACCTCTTGGATGACTTTTTTCTAGCAACGAGATCATCTCTTGCGTTGCATAGTTCTTTTGACTGGGTGGAATGTCTGGTAAGGACTGGTTTACCGGAGGGGGAATGGAAAATGGTATGCAATAGCCTCTGGATATAATTGTTTGTACCCATTTGTCTTGGGAAATTTCTAGCCAGGTGTTTGGGTACAGTGACAATCGACCCCCAACTGCCTCCAGAGAAGAGCAGGTGGGCCTCCTTTCAAGAGAACTGGAAGGGCCTGTCAGAGAACGTATTTCTGTGGACTCCCTCTGCCGCGAGGTTGGCATCTTCCATTATAACTTCCCCATCTGCCCCTGGGGGAAAGAGTCACGATGTGTGTCAGAGAAACCTTTTTGGGACTTGCAGAACCACATCTTTCCGTCCTTTTGACCTTCGGGATAAGGTCTAGACGGGGGAGAAAAAACAGACTCCAACGGTAGATAAGGTTTTCCCTCCCTGCTCTCACTTGGTCAAAGTAAATTTAACCTGTGGTCCAAAAAGGGATAAACCATTAATAACGGGGGGCGTTGGTGAAGGAAGACTTGAATGGCTTGGCAAAGTTGCAAAGGCGCATCCAGCTGCTGCTCTACTCGCTCCATCAGCAGCATATGAAATCAGTCTCATGGAGAAGTTTACGATGGAATCGAGGGTGGAGAACTGTGAGGATACTTTGGCTGCAGACCCCAAAGCTACGGTACCCTGAAGGGTATCTCCAAGTTCTTTGAGGAGATCCTTTGAAGTCTCGTAAAATGGGTGAGGTAATTCAGTGACTGTAGGGTGAAGGCCACTGAAGAAAAAACACACTTTCCATATCTGTCCATAGTCCTAAACTCTTTGTTAGGAGGATGAACAGATGAGGAGGTCTCCGACAGCTCCTTCTTGGTGGCTGCCACCACCACCATCGCATCTACAGGGACACCCTTAGTCAAAAATTCTTTCTCTGATGGAGCAGTAATAAATTTGTTAGGCCTCCTCAGAACAGGCTCCACTGTATCAGGCAATGTTCAGGCCTTTCTGGATATGACGCCTAACAGTTGGTCATATGGGGAGTCACCCAGGAGGTGGAAGGGCGAGACCCAAAAGCCTCCAGGTATACCGATTCATCCTCTGAAGGGTTGGTGGGCTTCCAGCCACCCCTCTGTTTCAGGATACCAAGGATGTCCACAAAGGAGACATCCTAAGAGGGGGACCGTGGGGACCCTTATGACTCATCCAAATCGGTATCAGAAGTGACACACTAAGGGGAGTCTATGTGCTTCCTCTTGTACAGTCTCTTCCGAGGGATTTCTTCAGAGGGGTACTCTGGAGAAAATTCGGAAGAGACAGTGACACCTGCAGGGGCTTCCTGAGGTTCAGGGTCCCTAAGCTTGGGAGGGGGTGGTGGTGATGAGATAGACACTGGCACTTGGGAGGGATGATAAGTTTGCTCCAAGAGCGAGGCTATCTGAGGAGACAGCAATCTCTTCATTAGTTCAAAAGCCCCCCCCTGCCCTGCTCCGAAGAGACCCTCCACTCCAAAGAGACAGAAGGTCAACTCTGAGGTGGAGCAGGTGGCTCCAAAACTGAGGTAGGAGCTGAGCTCAACCTAGCCGAGGCACCGAGGGGTAGAGTCAGATCAGACGACTGTCCACGTCGACTCCGCTCCCCGGACCCGACTGGTGATCGTCAGCTCCTAGACTCCTTGACATCAGAAGGAGCCGGGGACATCAGAGCCAAAGTCGGAACCAAAGATTCCAAAGGTGGTCTTGGTGCCAATGGTTCCGCTACTATCGGATCCAAGCTCTCTGGCTCCAAAGACTTCAGGGTGATCGGAGGAGGATCGATGAAGCAAGGGTCGAATGGGATGGCTCCAATTGCTTTGGGTCCGGAGACAACAAAATTTTAGCCAGGACCAGTGTTCGAAGCAATCTCTTTACCACCCTCTCCACATCTTCATCAGATAAACTCCCGGAAGAAAGTACAGTTGTGTGCACTTACCATAAATGTAGATGTTAGAGTGTATTCACTGTTGCAGTAATCACACTTGGGTTATCTGCCTGCAGGTAGCCTTCAGTCGGCCCGAATACCAGAGACTTAGTATTTCTGCGTCGGTTGCTGTCGCTCTATTATTGACATCAGGTCGTCAGGGGTATAAGAACTGGCAGTCGATGCCATTACATCAGTTTTTCTTGCTCCAAATGTCAGGAGCCCCCCAAATAAGCAGCTAAGTTATGGTGAGGAAAAAAACACCAGTAAGAAGTAAATACCAATACCAAAACCCCAGAAAGGAGTGAGTAAAGGACATAGAAAGGTGAGAGAGACAGAGAGAGACAAGGGGGATGGAGGGAGGGAAACCAGGACTGCAACAGTGAATACACTCGAACATCTACATTTATGGTAAGTGTACACAACTGTACTATGTTCTTCGTGTTTCACTGTTGCAGTCATCACACTTGGGTTGATTCCCAAAGCTAAAGAAGGGTGGAGGCAGTCAAGAAGAATTGGGGCTGGCTAATATGCCCTGTAGGACTGCAGTTGTAAATCCCATCCTGGATTTGGAAAAGATAGGAAGGTGGCAATGTTTGGTGAAGGTGTGTACAGAACTCCAGGTAGCAGCTTCCAGGATGTCCCTGGCAGGGACTCCCCTGATGAATGCTGTAGAGGTATAAGTTGCCCTAGTGGAATGTGTTCTGACCCCCTGAGGGGTTGGTTTCCCATGGTGCTTGCAGCAGAAATGGATGCAGTGTGCTATCCAATTGGAAATTGTTTGCTTTGAAATGGCCTTGCCCTCTGCCCCTGGTGCAAACCTGACTAGTAACTGGTTAGATCTCCTGAAGGGCTTAGTCCGATCAAGGTAGAATCTGAGCTGTCTGTGCACATCCAAAGAGTACAGGATCCTTTCCCCTCTATTTTGAGGATTAGGGATTAGAACGTTGGTAAATGGATAGATTGGTTTAGAGCCACACTGGACACCACTTTAGGCATAAAGGAAGGTTTAGTCCTGAGGGAAACCCTGTCAGCATGGAAAAAAATGAAGGGTTCCAAAGCCATAAGTGCTTGTAGCTCAGACACTCTTCTAGGTGAAGTGATGGCCAGAAGCAAGGCTATTTTCCAAGAGAGGAATTTTAACTCTGCTGATGCTGCAGGCTCAAAAGGAGGTAGCATGAGCTTTTCCAGTATAAAGTTAAGGTCCCAAGCAGGGGTGGGTGCTCTCCTTGGTGGCCTTAAGTTGTTCGCCCCTCTCAGGAATTGTTTGATGAGAGGGTGAGAGAAAAGACATGGCTCAGTGCTGTAATGAGCTGAAATGGCAGAGGCATGGATCTTAATGGAGAAGGATAGGCCTCTGTGGAGTAGATCTACGTAATCCAGGATCAGAGGCAGGGAGGGCAGAGTTGTGTTCTCCCCTATGGACTGAACCCAGCAACAGTACCTTTTCCACTTATCAGCACAGGACTTCCTTGTACTGGGTTTTCTGGCTTCAAGGATGACATCCAGTTCCTGCTTGCTTAAGCTGGTTACTGGGGAAGAATTCAAGGAATAAGCCAGGCTGCAAGATTTAGGGTTTGCAGTTGCGGATGCAAGATCTGCCCCCCCCCCCTGCTGAGAAAGCAGGGTTGGGTTTTGGTGTAGGTGCCAGAGTGGCACCAGTGATAGGCTGCACAGGAGTGGGTACCAGTGCTGGTGTAAAACACTCTTGAGAGAAGGGGCAGAGGGGGAAAGGCATAGATTGAGAGATTCACCTACTGGAAGGATAGGGCATCCACTTTCCAGGCCCTGCTGTGAGGTGTCGTGGTGCAGAACTTGCTGAGCTGGTGATTGCAGGGGAAGGCAAAGAGATCCACCTCTGGGGTCTCCCATTTCTGAATCAGAAGGATGGAGGTGCTGGGCTCTAATTGTCACTCGTGTGGGTCTAGGAGATTTCTGCTTAAGTCGTCTGCCAGTGAGTTTAGTTTGCCTGGCAGGAAATGAGCTTGCAGATGAACCTGCATGTCCAAGGCCATGTGTCACAGGGCCATAGCTAGCCTGCAGAGTGGGTAAGAGTAGGTTCCCCCGTGCTTGTTGATGTACCACATAACTGTGGTGTTGTCTGTTTTTATTAGCAGGTGTCCTGGACAGAGTGTAGGGATCGGAAAGTTGTTAAGAGTGTGCTGCACCGCTAGCATCTCTTTTTGGTTGATGTGCAGATGAATTTTACTTGGGTTCCAGTGGCCCTGAATGCACTTGCTGTCCATGTGTGCCCCCTAGGCATAGTCTGGTGCATCTGTGGTCAGGGTCTGGGCGGCGTGGAGTTGAGTAAAGGGCATTCCCGTGTTGTAGTTGCATGCATCTGCCCACCAAAGAAACTCTGTTCTTAGACAGGGAAAGATAGGAATGACTGTTTCCAGGTCCTGAGAATGGTGGCACCAAAGACTTTTTAAGTACCTTTGAGGCTTCCTCATATGCAGTCTTGCATATGGAATTAGCAGTATACATGAGGCCATGAACCCTAGAGCCTGCAGAATTTTTCTTGCAGATAGCTGGGTTCTGGTGGCCATTTGTTTGAAGTAGGTTGTCAGATAAACTTGTTTTTCTGACGTGAGGAATGCCATCTGTGATGTTGTGTCTAAGCTTGCTCCCAGGAATACAATCTTTTGACTGGGTACCTGTTTTGAGTTCTTTTCATTGATGGTGTACCCCAGGAAAGTGAGAAGGTTTTTCACAAATGTCAGGCACTGCAACAGCAATTCCTGACTGTCCGCCTGAATCAGGCAGTCGTCCAAGTATGGGTAAATTTGGATATTTCTCTGCCTGCAGTATGCCATGGCTGGAGCCAAGCATTTTGTGAATACTCTGGGCGCAGAGAACTGATAGTGCATTGATCCGGCCCTGAAATGAAGATACTTCCTGCAAGACTCCCTTACAGGGATTTGCAGACAGGCTTCTTTTAAGTCTAGAGTAACTAACCAGGCATCCTTGGCTAGCATGAGTAGGAGGTGTTGCAGGGTGAGCATTTTGAATTTTGGTACCACCAGGAAGGTGTTGAGAATTGAAAGATCCTGGATTGGGTGCCAAGAAACCTCTTTTCTGGGTACAAGGAAGAGTCTGGAATAGAATCCTTGACCTATCTTTTCCACTGGAATAGGCTGAATAGCTCTGATGGATAGCAGGGATAGAACTTGGTTTTGAGCCTCTGCCCACTGGTTTGGAGGAAGATATGGGAACACTCTTCGGGTTGGCAGTGAGTGAAAGTAAAATTTGTACCCCTGGGATACAATGTTGAGGGCCCATCGATCTTGTGTGATGGACATCCAGTTCTTTGCATGAAGGGCAAGTTTTCCTCCTAGGGACACAAGCAATTGGGCAGAAGTGGGGAGTGGAGTGGGGAAGTCTGAGTTATTTCCACAGGGAGGTGGCTTATCACTCTCTGCTTTGTGGGTGGGGGCACTCCATTGCTTAGATCTCTGCATACCCTGAGACTGTAATCTGGGTGGTCTGTTTCCCCTGGGTCTGGTTTGAGATGGCCTGGAGGGGGCTGGAAAGGACCAGTGTTTGGAAGGGCAATGCCTACTGAATCTAGGGGGTTGCACTAGTAAGAATTCTTTAACAGTCTGCATAGACTTAGCTTTTCTTCCATCTTTTAAGAACCTCTTCTGTTTTGGTGCCAAACAAATGGTCCTTGTTTAAAG
Organism: Protopterus annectens; assembly: GCF_019279795.1. Taxonomy (NCBI): domain Eukaryota; kingdom Metazoa; phylum Chordata; order Ceratodontiformes; family Protopteridae; genus Protopterus; species Protopterus annectens. The sequence goes on along the minus strand of NC_056739.1, from coordinate 689,753,066 downwards.
GAGCGTCAAGTAACTTTGATTTGACATGGTCTGACAAGGTTTGCTACTTAGCCAAGCATGTCTTCTCAGTACAGAACCAGTGACTGCTGCCCAGCAAGATGCCTCTAGGGCGTCAAAACCACATTGCAAAGTATACTTGCTGACATGGCTTGCAGAGTGGAAAAGCTCCTGCAATTCCTTATTTTCTGCATAGTCTGTAAAGGTTGTCATTTTTTTGTTTAATAACTTCCATAATATGTTGCTGGTACTTCAGCATCTGAAACTCACAATTTAATGCCCTAATAGCAAGAGTAGCAGAGGTATATACCTTCTTACCCCATTCGTACAAAGCTCTGGAATCCCTGTCCGAAGGGGTGGGACTCTTGGCTGTAGTTCTCTTGATACCTTTAGGTCCCTGGGAAATGATCTCTGGGTCAGCAGTAGGATTCTTGAAAATAAATTTGTGAGTGTCAGGTACTCTGTAGTACCTGTCTGGTTTCCTAGGGGCAGGAGGTAAAGTATCAGGAGTAAGACTGGATTCCACAAAAACATTGTCAACAACCTCCAGAACAGGGGGTATAGCTAAAGGCCTGTGCTGTGGCAAATCTAGGAATTCTGAGTCTCTTTTTGGACTGGGGATAGTCTTGGCATTCCCAGTGGAAATGCTTTCTTAAAGTATGCAAGGTTTCACCAAAAGAAAAATCCTCTGGAGGGGAGGCAGAGGGAATGGATTCCTCTGCATCTGAATCCTCATAAGCAGATAAGGGCATGACTTCATAATCAGATACCTCAGAGTCATCGGACTCCTGGTCTGTTGAAGCTGCAGGGGACTGGTTTCTTTTCCTCTTAGCAGGGAAAGGCTGACTTCCCCTAATCAGTGTAATAAGATCTTCAGCAATTCTAAGCATTTGTCTTTGAGGCATGGGAGGATGTGCATGCGCTTTGGTCGGTTTTCTTGGCGTAGAGCATACTCTAGGTCTAAGAAACTCAGTAGTTTTAGATAAAAAAGAAGTCGTCGCTTTCAGTCGAACATCGGTAGTGCGAAGAACTGCCTCAGAAGCCAGTGTCTGCACAGTGGCTCCGGACCCATCCAAGGTCGAGACATCCACAGGTTCCATAGTCGAAGAAGAGTCTTGTGGCATACCGGACTCCAAATGGGTCTCGGTAGAGGCCTGCGAATCCATTGAAGCGGGCATCAGGGGCTGCGAAAGCACCTCACTGAGTACCGGTGAACTGGCGACTAGCTTAGCGGAAGCGTCGTTGGCAGCTTTGGACCTATGAGGTCTTGTCTCTGTCTTTATCCTTACGTTTTTTCGGAATATCGGTAGTCAGATAGCTTACTGAAGCCATTTCAGAATACAGAGATCGAGAGTGAAAGAATTTAGCAACAATGAGAGCCTGATGAAAGATGTTTCGGGCGTTGAACAAAGCACAAAACTGACAGCGAGGTACGTCGCGGTCTGGGTCTAAACAAGTAACACAGTAAGAATCAAAATCTGTGTGGTATTTGCTTTCCACAGGCAAGACAATTGTTAACTTTTTCTGGCATCGGTTAGAGCAAGAAAAAAGTATCCCCAATGGGGTACTTAGCTTTAGAAGACTTCAGGATTATTCAATTTGTAAATGAAAATTCATGTAGCGGCTGACCGGCACTTGTGAACTGTTTCTGCTTCGGGCTACTCGGCAAGAAAGACTGATGTAATGGCATCGGCTGCCTGTTCTTGTACCCCTTACAACCTGACATCAGTACTGGAATGACAGCAACCAATGCAGAAATACTAAGTCTCTGGTATTCGGGCTGACTGAGGGCTACCTGTAGGCAGATAATCCAAGTGTGATGACTGCAACAGTGAAACACGAAGAAGGAGATCTGCCTTTATCCAGAATAGGAGATCTCAGCATCGGAGATAGTGGCTCCAATAAAGGAGACCGTCTTCTCGATATTTCTGTCAGCTCCATTGACACTCTTGGCGCCGAAGAAGTTGTTCCAAGTCTAACGGAGTAGAGAGCCCTCGGTTCCGATGACACAATCCTTTTTGGTTGCTCTGAAACTGGAGCAGTAGTAGCCGGTCTTTTGGATGATTTAGACTGGGTTTAAGAAGGGGAGGAAGATTTGAAACCCTGAGTCTTGTCTAAAGCTTCCTGAAAAGGCCTATTCAATAAACCCCTTGCGATCAGTTTTTTTTTTTACTCTCATGGAGCACGCTGCTACTGAACCCATGACATATGGTGCAAGGATCCTTTAAATGGATGGCACAGAGGCACCAGACGTAACTCGTGTGCCCATCTGTAAGAGACATCTTTTGTGTGTATATGTATATATATATATATATATATATATATATATATATATATATATATATATATATGAAATTAACACCAAGAAGCAGGAAAGAAAAAGAATCTTCTAACTTAAATGGATTCTGACTTCTACACAGACAAGGAAAACATGGGGGAAGCAGCCCTCTAACTTAAATGGGCTGCAAAAGCCCTCTAAGTTAAAAAGAAACTTTCACCGGATTAGGAAGGGGATTTCTAACTAACTACGGTGACCTAACACAGACAACACGAAAACTAACACTCTAGAAAGATAAAGGGAGTATAAAGAAAGAAAATAGACTGAAAATCCTATACTTAGCCAACGAGCCAGCAGGAACACTTCTCGATCGCTTGAGCGGCAAACGAGATCTGGGGATGTGGCCCAGAGCATCATGGGATAGGGGTTAGCCTCGAGCCAGTTGAAGCTCTTGAGCTTTAGTATTCGGCTAAGTTGGAGCCGTAAATGGCTCTGAACCCAATCAGCAAGAATTATGTCGAGACTGGACAACATAACATCATCTGTTTTACCCTCAATGGATCCGAGGGAAACTCCTCCACTACAATAGACTCAGACACAGCCTTCGGGTCAGACCTGCTTGGAAAAGAGTGAACCGATGGATCCAAGGCTAGTGCCCTAGACTCCCCTCGGATCTGTAGGCAATGGACCCATCCCCAGGATCCATGGGTCTCGGCTCCAGAGCCTTGGATCCAGTGGTGGAAACTGAAAGCGGAGGATCTAAGGACCTGGAGTTATAGGGGTGGATTCCCTAGAGACTCGGTGTCCTGAAGATCTCGGATCTGACAGCGGAGGTCGCTTGGAAGGGACCTCCTCGACTGGAAGAACCTTCTTCTTCTTCTCTGAAGGGCCCGCTTTGGTCGGGGCAGCAGTGACCAAGGGGCTCCCTTTGGTAGCCGCCGAGACAATAGAGACACTCCTTGTGTGTGTCGGAAACATGCATTTTCTGAGCACACGAGGAGCATCTTTTAAATTCCAAGGGTTTGTCTGCCATGAATCAAACCCAAACAACACTGCCAAGGGAAAATCCGGATACCTAGGCCCAAAAGCAAGCAGAGATCAAAACCCAAATAATCCATCCAAAACTAGAAGACTAACCAACCAACAACTCACTAAACACATCAACAAGCTACCTTTACAAAGGCTCAAGCAACGGCTAAACTCCCAAAAAAAAAGGGCACCAAAAATAAAAGACTAAACGCCAAATGGGAGGGGATGGGAAGGGAATAACTACCACAACAACCAACACGCTACACTTCAAAAAGAAACCTAAATAAGAGGGACACCCCAAAAAACAGAGAACCTACTTACTACCCCAGAGGAGCTGAGCAATCTGCGTCTGTCCAGATCAAGCGGCAAATGAGATCTGAGGGGTTAGAGGGCAGCGGAACATCATGGGAGGGGAGGAGCTTGAGCTAAGCTGTTTGTCTAAGTATGCCGGCTCAGATCCGATATCAGATCCAGGACCCTAACACGAGGAATGGTGACTAAGATAACATCAGATCCATATTACCTACCTGATTAAGTATTTCTTTGCTACCTTTACACTAGTGACTGCATTTTTCCCGCCTAAAAGCGAGTTTGTGACTGCTTTAATACCTAAATAAGCTTGTTATTGCATTTACTGCTTACCTGCACTTTTAGCCATTTGTTTGTTGTTTGATTTAACTGTTAAGGCTGCCCACTCAAGTGCGCTAGCCTGTGCAAAGCATTTACTGTGTTTTTCTGCCTCTGATACTGTCCTAAAAAAAAGAAAAAAAAAAAATATATCTTTATTTCCCGCCTTTACTGGGCTAGAATAGTCCTGAATTTAGGTTTTGCTGTATTTCGGACTTCAGTAAAAGTTCCTGTGTTGCCCATATCCTTACTTGGATAGGTGGAAGCTTCTCTGTTCACCAGTGAGAGTTGGGAGCTTTGAGCAGCCTATCTGTCCCTGGAGGAGTGGTCTCAGCCCAGTAACTAGTTGTTTATTGGCCGTTTTGGGCTATTTCCTAGCTCTTTCAAGTCCCCTGCTTTAAAACCCGCTTTAGCGCGGCTTTGCGCGATTTTGCTTATAGCGCAGCACTGGGCAGTGCCGCTTAAACGAGTTTAAACTATTTCTGGCTCCACAAAGTCTGCTCTTCACTTTTTCCCTTGGAACTGCTCTAAATCTCAAAACAAGCACTATATTCTCTTTCTATAAGCCCGGCACTTGCTCATATAAGTAATCTTACAGTTAAACACTAATAAACTTAAGTACTACACCCTCATATACTCTTTTAAGTACTTGCTCCCTATTGGTCCTTTCTGATCAGTCAATAAGTAGTTCCCTATACTTTTCAGGCATGTCCAAAGGCCAGTTTTGGGTCTACTCCCCAGTCCAGCTGGTGAATCTGGGACTCTTGAGGCAATGTTACAACTGCCTTATGTACACAGACCACCCTCTCCTCCTCCCAACAAGCTCAAACATATGTGAGAGATGAAACTATATAGCCAAACTGGAGGCTGAGCTCTCTCAACCCAGTACCGGCACAGCCGGTCAGGAGGAAAAGGTAACCACACACACACCACAAATCCAGTCTCACATAGACCCATCACATCAGCAAACCAAACACAAGCACACAAAAACATACTCGGAGGCTCTAAACAAAAATCTGCCTAAGTAGCAGAGACCTCCAAAGCAGACATCCAAGCAACCCCAACCATGCAACAATACCCACGTAACACATAACTCATGAAGTCAGTCAATGAAGACAGTCACAGCCCTTAAGGCTAAACAACACAGAACACACTTGTCATAGGCGACTCTATTGTCAGACATAACGTCCCACTCACCAGACTGAATAAGGCGAAGGTCACTGTAAGCTGCCTGTCGGGTGCCAGGATCTGCCACATAACACATGCACTCAGGTCACTCCAAAGCAAGTACAAATATGACTCCGTCATTGTCCATGCTGGTGTGAATGACCTGAGACGTACCTCCCTGGACTACATGAAAAGAGACATAGAGGAGCTCTCTGATCATGTAGCCCAGGCCGGTATGACCCTGACCTCGAGTAGCATCTTGCCCTCACCAAGAATGTTGCCACAGTATAAAGACAAAATGATCAATTTTAACAATTGGCTAAAGTATTGGTGTCATTCAAAGGGGATCCAGTGTCTGTCAGCCTGGGATGACATGCTCGACAAGCCACGCGTTGCGCAAGGGATGGCTTGCACCTGTCACCCCTGGGTTTTCGATACTGGCTAAGGCTCTTGCCTCCACCATAGTGCCTTTTTTTAGGCAAGGCTCAAAAGACAAACCCACCTCCATAGACAACACAAAGAAAAAACTAAGGGTAATGCTGCTCAACGCCAGAAGTCTAAACCTCAAGATGCATACACTTGAGACTCTCCTCAGTATGGAGAATATAGATATCTGTGCAGTAACAGAAACCTGGTTCAAGGCTCCCGAAAGCACCCCAGCACTACCAGGTTATACTTCATACCATGCTTTTCGGCCACAAAACTCAGACTGAACCACAAAAGGAGGGGGAATATTCATATACATCAAAGATACCCACACCTCCAGGTTAGTGGCACTGCACAAAGCATCGGACACCATCCATGTGCAACTAACAGTGAGCAAAACTGCCTTTCAGTTTGTAGCCTGCTACAGACCACCCTCCCTAACACAGGAACCCCACTCGGCTTTCCTGAGAACACTAGAAAATATGAAGGTCTCTCCAAACACCATTATATTGGGTGACTTCAACTACCCAAACATTGATTGGGAAAACTACTCAAGCCCAAACACCCTCGCCCAACGGTTCCTAGAATTTACAAACTCAAATGCTATGGAACAACTGGTCACCACTCCCACAAGAGGGGAGAAAGTACAGTTGTGTACCTACCATAAATGTAGATGTTAGAGTGTATTCACTGTTGCAGTCATTACTCTTGGGTTATCCTGCTGGCAGGCTACCCTCAGTCGGCCAGAATTCCAAAGTCTAGGTCTGGCGTCGGTTGTTGTCGCCTCTTCCCTGACGTCAGTGCGCCAGGGATATAAAAGACGCAGCCGATGCCATTTTCTTCAGTTTTTCTTGCCCCAGATGTCAGGTGCCCCCAAATTGGTAGGCTGAAAAATATGCCAATAAAAATGCATTTAGGTTGTATAGGATAGAGAAGTGCAGATAAGACCCAGCAAAGAAAAGGGGGATGGTGGGTGGGTAACCTGGACTGCAACAGTGAATACACTCGAACATCTACATTTATGGTAGGTACACAACTGTACTATGTTCATCGTGTTTCACTGTTGCAGTCATTACTCTTGGGTTGAATCCCAAACCTGAGCATGGGTGGCTGGGCTAAATAGGATTAGGAGAGGCTATGAGGCCCTGCAGAACTGCAGTGGCAAAGCCTGCTCTGGACTTAGAGTAAAGAGGTAAGTGGTAGTGCTTTGTGAAAGTGTGCACTGAACTCCAAGTTGCAGCCTCTAAGATATCTTTGGTTGGTACTCCTCTGAGGAAGGCTGCTGAAGTGGCTGCTGCTCTGGTGGAATGAGGCCTAATGCCCTTAGACACTGATTTGCCATGTTGAAAATAGCAGAAATGGATGCAATGGCCTATCCATTTAGAAATAGTCTGCTTTGAGATAGCCTTTCCTTGTGATCCTGCAGCATATGACACTAAAAGTTGCTCAGTCTTTCTGAAAGCTTTAGTTCTGTCCAAGTAGAAGCATAACTGCCTGTGTATGTCCAAAGAATGCAGAATTTTCTCATCCTTGTTCTGTGGATTTGGATAAAAGGTAGGCAAGTGAATGGTTTGGTTGAGGGCCACACTGGATACCACCTTAGGCATAAATGTAGGGTTTGTCCTCAGAGAAACCCTGTCTGGATGAAAAATGATAAAAGGTTCCACAGCCATGAGTGCTTGTAACTCTGAGACTCATCTTGCAGAGGTTATTGCTAGGAGCAGAGCTGTTTTCCAGGATAAGAATTTTATATCTGCTGTTGATGCTGGCTCGAAAAGGAGGCAGTGTGAGTTTTTCCAAAACATAATTGAGGTCCCAGGCCGGAATTGGTGCTCTCCTTGGAGGCCTAATGTTTTTGGCCCCTCTGAGGTACTGCCTTATTAAAGGATGATAAAAGATAGGTAGTTCCGTATTGTAATGGGCTGAAATGGCAGAGGCATGAATCTTAATTGATGAGAAAGAAAGGCCTTTGTTCAGCATCTCAGTTAGGTATTGTAAAATCTGAGGGATATTTGGTACACATGTATCAATGCCTTGTTCCTGGTTCCAAGCACAGACTCTCTTCCATTTTTCTGCATAAGATTTTCTGGTACAAGGCCTCCTGGCCTCCAAGATAACATCCATAACATCTTTTGAAAGAGGAGTGTTCTGAATGGCTACATTATCCGCCATGCTGCCAGATTTAAGGTCCTGAGTTGGCTGTGCAGGATCTGATTGTTTTGTTGGGTCAGCAAGTGAGAAGTTTGAGGCAATATCCATGCTGGACCTTGAGACAAGCTCTTTAGGATTGGGTACCAGTGCTGGCGTGGCCAGTCGGGTGCAATCAATATCATTTTTGTCTTCTCTAGTCTGACTTTTAGGAGTACCCTGGGAAGGAGGGCCAGTGGAGGAAAGGCATATACTGTTACATTTTTCCAACTGAAGGATAGGGCGTCCACTTTCCATGCTTGCTTGTGATAAATCCTTGTGCAAAATCTCTGCAATTGGCAATTGTGAAGGGAGGTAAATAGATCTATGTCTGGGCATCCCCATTTCCTTGTTATCGTGCTGAAGACTTGTGGATCCAGTTTCCATTCGTGGGGATCCATGAGGTTTCTGCTTAGTTTGTCTGCCAGAGTATTTGTTTTTCCTGAAAGGAATTGTGCTTGCAGATCAACTTGAAAAGCCAATGCTGTGTCCCATAAGGTCAATGCTTGTCTGCAGAGGGGGTAGGAATGTGTACGCCCCTGCTTATGTACCACATGACCGTAGTATTGTCTGTCTTTATCAGTAGCTGTCCTGGATGAAGCAGGTCCTTGAAAGCTGTCAGAGCATTTTGAACAGCTAGCATCTCACTTTGATTGATGTGAAGATGCATCTGGTTTGCAGGCCATGTGCCCTGAATACATTTTCCTGCCATATGGGCCCCCAGGCATAATCTGATGCATCCGTTGTCAGTGTCTGTCTGACTGTGGGTAAACTGAATGGCAGACCCTTGTTGTGGTGACAGGCTTCTGCCCACCAACGAAACTCCTGTTGCAGGCAGGGAATGAGTGCAATTAATGTCTCCAGGCTGTGGCAATGCTGAGTCCAAACACTTTTTAGATACCATTGTAGTTTCCTCATATGCAGTCTGGCATATGGAATTAGTAGAATGCAGGATGCCATGTAACCCAAGGCCTGCAGGATTTTCCTTGCAGATAAGTGGGGTTTTGTTGCCAATTTCTTGAAGTAAGAAGTCAGTTGCTTTTGTTTGTCTGGCGTGAGATAAGCCATCTGGTCAGTTGTATTTAAGCTTGCACCCAGGAATATTATCTCTTGAGAGGGCACTAGTTTTGATTTCTTTTTGTTTACTGTGTACCCTAGGCCAATTAGTAATCTTTTTACAAACGCCAGATGCTTTAGAAGAATGTCTTTGTTCTCTGCTTGAATTAGGCAGTCGTCCAAGTAGGGATATATTTGAATTCCTCTTTGTCTGCAAAATGCAATTACTGGTACCAGGCATTTTGTGAAGACCCTGGGCACAGTAGATAAGCTAAAGGGCAGTGCAGGGAATTGGTAATGCATAGAGCCAGCTATGAATCTGAGGTATCTTCTGCAAGATTGTCAGATTGGGACATGCAGGTATGCCTCTTTTAGGTCCAAAGTTACGAGCCAAGCCTTCTTGCCCAGCATGGGCAGTAGCTGCTGTAGAGTCAACATCCTGAATTTTGGAACTTCCAGAAACGTATTTAGTATAGACAGGTCCAGTATTGGTCTCCAGGTTTTGTCCTTTCCGGGTACTAGGAAAAGTCTGGAGTAAAATCCTTGCCCCTGCTCTTATTGTGGTACTTGCTGAATGGCCCTCATGTCCATGAGGGCTGTAATTTGTTTTTGTGCCTCTGCCCATTGATTGTGTGGCAGGTCTGGCATACCTTTTGACCTTGGTAGAGTGTGAAAATGGAACCTGTAGCCTTGGGACACTATGTTCAGGACCCATTTGTCTCGGGTAACCATTTGCCAATTTGATGAAAAAAAGTGATAGTTTTCCCCCTAAGGGGGCTGCCAAAAGAAAAGTGCTTGGATCTGGCAGAGGAAAGTCATTGGGACTGTTTCCTGTAAGGTTGTGATTTGTCTTCTCTGCTTTTTGAGGTAGGAGCACCCCATTGTTTAGGCCTGTATGAGCCTTGGGGCTGAGATCTGCCTCTGGGATGCCTGTATCTGCCTCTTTCTGGTCTGTCTGACACTGGAAAGGACCAATTTTTAGAAGGCCAGTTCCTGCTAAACCTGGGTGGCTGTACCTGTATGAAATCCTTGACTGTCTGCATGGATTTTGCTTTATCCTCCATTTTTTTCAACACCTCTTCTGCTTTAGTACCAAAGTATCATGCTGTAATGGTGCATCTAATAATTTTGCTTTAACATGATCAGACAGATTCTGTTCCTTTAACCAAGCATGCCTTCTAATAACAGAACCTGTAACAGCGGCCCTGGAAGAGGCCTCCAGTGAATCATAACCACATTGCAAAGTATGCTTTCCCACTTGTTCAGCTGCATGCAATAAATTCTGCAATTCGTTGTTCTCTGAACATTCAGTATTTGTCAACAATTTCTGTTTAAGCAGTGACATTAAATATTGCTGATATTTAAGCATATGAAACTGACAATTTAAAGCCCTTACAGCCAAGGTAGCAGAAGTGTAGACTTTTTTCCCCATCTGTCTAGAGCCCTAGAATTCCTATCAGAGGGGAAAGTGTTTTTTGCAGTGGAAGCTTTAACCCCTTTGGGACCCTGAGAAATAGTTTCTGGGTCAGCAGCGGGGTTTTTATATAGGAATTTATGAGAATCCGGGACCCTGTAGTATCTGTCTGGCTTAGCAGGCGCAGGGGGTAAAGAGTCAGGGGACAGGCTCTGAAAAAAACATCATCTACAATGTCTAGAACAGGTGGAATAGCAAGGGGTCTGTGCTGAGGAAGTAGCAGAAAGTCTCTAGAGACTTTTCTTACATTCAGAATAATCTTGGCTCTCCCAGTGGAAATGCTCCCTCATGGTATGCAGGGTTTCCCCAAAAGAATAATCCTCAGGAGGAGAGGCTGAAGGAATGGATTCTTCAGCATCAGAATCCTCATAGGGAAGCATGGAATAATCCTGTTCAGAAGAGGAATCAGAGGAAATAGAAACCTGATCAGAAGAATCATACTCTGTCTCTTGCCTAGGCCTCTTATCAGCAGGGGGATGGGAGCCCCTGATCAAAGTAATTAGGTCTTCGGCCATTTTGAGCATCTGTTTTTTAAGGCATGGAAGTCTGAGTAGGAGAATGCTGTACTTGTTTCTTTGTCTTTAGAGCTGCTTTAGTCTTTGTCTTTGAAGCTGAAGATGGCTTAATATATAGGTGTGTAGGTCTGAAGACACCCTCAGAAGCAGATGCCTGCTCAGCGGATCTGGACCCATCTGAGGGACTGATTTCCGAGTGTCCAATACCTTGAGTATCCAGAGGCCCAGTCGGCTCCACGTGGGATTCGGTAGCGGGTGCCAGGGGCTGCAAAAGCGCCTCAATGAGAACTGGCGACTGGCCTAGCAGAGGCGGTTTTGGACCTTGGATGTCTATCCTTTTCCTTGTCCTTGCGTTTTTTGTAAACTCCGGTTGTCGGCTGTTCCGACGGCATTATATAATTAAATCTTCGGCCAAAGTAATGAAATGCAAAATCAAACCAATGCTTAATAGTGCGTTGGTTAAATCTAGCACAAAACTGACAGCTAGCAACGTTGTGATAAGGACCTAGGCAAGGAATACAGTAAGAGTAAAAATCCTTATGAGGTATTTGCTTCCCACAAGAAATACAATTGTTAACTTTTTCTGACATCGGTCTGGAGCAAGAAAAAAAGTTTCCCCAACGGGGTACTTAGCTTTAAAGAAGACTTCGGTTCTGAAATTTGGATTTGAAAATCTCAGTAGTCGGTTGACCGGCACTTGCGAACTGCTTTTGCTTCGGACACTGCATGGCAAGAAAGACTGAAGAAAATGGCGTCGGCTGCATCTTTTATACACCTGGCGCACTGACGTCAAGGAAGAGGCGACAGCAACCGACGCCGGACCTAGACTTTGGAATTCTGGCCAACTGAGGGTAGCCTGCCAGCAGGATAACCCAAGAGTAATGACTGCAATAGTGAAACACGATGAACATCATATTGGACCTGGTCATCACCAACATGGGGTCTCTATGTTCCACACCAGAGGTATACCCCTCATTGGTAAGATCAGACCATAAATTAATCTCACTGGAAATCCATATCCCGTCCTCACCCCCAGCCAAGGAAACCACGGTGAAGAACTTCTCAAAAGCAAACTTCACACTTCTCAAAACTGAGGTGGAATCTTTCAAAGGCCCCGGGCCAGTGGAAACTACGGCCCAAAACGCAGAATCCTTTACAAAAGCATTCTATGGACACCTACAGGAATGCATGGAGCATGCTATTCCAAACAAAACCAAGACTCACTCCTCCAAAGGCAGAAGACCTGTCTGGTGGACCCCGGCCATAAATAAGCTATATAACAGAAGGAGGAAGCTACTACATGATAGAGCAAAATCCCAAAAAGGGAAGGCGTCTCTGATCAGTACTAGCAAGAAAAGTACAGTTTTGTACCTACCATAAATGTAGATGTTTGAGTGTATACACTGCTGCAGTCATTACACTTGGGTTATCCTGCCATCAGGCGGTCCCCTCAGTTGGCCTGAGTTCCAAAGTCTTGGTCCAGCGTCAGTTGCTGTTGCTTCTTCCCTGACGTCAGTGCGACAGGGGTATATAAGATGCAGCCGACGCCATTTTCTTCAGTTTTTCTTGTCCCAGATGTCAGGTGCCCCCAAAAAGGTAGGCTATGCAAATTGCTAATAAAACATACATATGAAAAGCAATCAAAAACTTTCAGTTACCAGCAAATACTCCCCATAGGTAGTAAAGGGTATAAGACTTAGGTACGTACCAGCAAGAAAGAGGGGAAGGAGGGCGGGTAACCTGGACTGCAGCAGTGTATACACTCGAACATCTACATTTATGGTAGGTACAAAACTGTACTATGTTCATCGTGTTACACTGCTGCAGTCATTACACTCGGGTAGAATCCCAAAGCTGAGGTAGGGTGACTGGTTCTATAAGGCATTAGGGGTGGCTATAAGGCCCTGCAGCACTGCAGTGGCAAAGCCAGCTCTGGATTTAGAGTAAAGAGGCAGATGGTAATGCTTGGTAAAGGTATGTACAGAACTCCAAGTTGCTGCTTCCAAAATGTCCTTGGTAGGTACTACTCTGAGGTAGGCAGTTGAAGTGGCTGTTGCCCTGGTGGAATGAGACCTAATGCTGTTAGGTACAGTTTTCCCATGGTGTGTATAGCAGAAATGTATACAGTGTCCTATCCATTTTGAAATGGTCTGTTTTGAAATGGCTTTTCCCTGTGCTCCTGCAGCATATGCTGCAAACAATTGCTCAGTTTTCCTGAAAACTTTGGTTTTGTCCAAGTAGAAGCGTAACTGCCTGTGTATATCCAAGGAATGCAGAAGTCTCTCCCCTTTATTCTGTGGATTTGGATAAAAAGTTGGCAAGTGAATAGTTTGGTTTAGAGCCACACTTGATACCACCTTTGGCATAAAAGTAGGGTTTGTTCTTAAAGACACCCTGTCTTGGTGGAAAATGATGAAAGGTTCCACTGCCATTAGTGCCTGTAATTCTGAAACTCTTCGTGCTGGGGTTATTGCCAGGAGCAGAGCAGTTTTCCAAGAGAGATATTTTAAATCTGCTGAGTTAGCTGGCTCAAAAGGAGGTAAAGTTAATTTTTCCAACACGAAGCTGAGGTCCCAAGTTGGAGTTGGTGCTCTACGGGGCGGTCTTATGTTTTTAGCCCCTCTGAGGTACTGTTTTAGCAAAGGATTAGAAAAAATAGGTGGGTCTGTGTCGTAATGAGCAGAGATGGCAGAGGCGTGGATCTTGATGGATGAGAAGGAGAGGCCTTTGTCCAGCATCTCAGTTAAATATTGTAGTATCTGAGGAATATTTGGGACAAAAGGGTCAAGGCTGTGAGCCTGGTTCCAGGCACAGAATCTCTTCCATTTATCTGAATAGGCTTTCCTGGTGCTAGGCCTTCTGGCCTCCAGAATGACATCCATAACAGCTTTGGAGAGAGGCATTGCTTGCTTGACTAAGGAATCTGCCATGCAGCCAGGTTTAAAGTCTTTAGCTGGCTGTGAAGTATCTGATTGTTGTGCTGAGTCAGAAGATGTGGGATTTGAGGCAAAATCCATGGTGGCCCTTGTGCTAAGTTCTTTACGATTGGGTACCAGTGCTGGCATGGCCAGTCTGGGGCAATCAGGATCATGTTTGGCTTTTCTTGCCTGGCTTTTATGAGTACCTTTGGAAAGAGAGGTAGTGGTGGGAAAGCATATACTTGTAGGTTTTTCCAGCTGAATGAGAGGGCATCTACTTTCCATGCTTGTGGGTGGTAAGTCCTTGTGCAGAATTTCTGTAGCTGGCAGTTCATTGGGGATGCAAACAGATCTATGTCCGGGTTCCACCATTTTTGTGTTATCATTCTGAATATTTGTGGATGTATTTTCCACTCGTGCGGATCCATGATGTTTCTGCTTAAGTCGTCTGCCAGTGTGTTTTTCTCTTCTGGCAGGAATTGTGCTTGCAGATGAACTTGATATGTTAGAGATGTGTTCCACAAGGTCATGGCTTGTCTGCAGAGGGGATAAGAATGAGTGCCCCCTTGCTTGTTTATACATAACTGTGGTGTTGTCTGTCTTTAGTAGTAGTTGTCCTGGATGCAGAAGGTCCTTGAAAGCTGTAAGGGCATTTTGTACAGCTAGCATCTCTATTTGATTGATGTGAAGATGCCTTTGTTCTGCGGGCCACTTGCCCTCAATACATTTTCCTGCCATGTGTGCTCCCCAGACGTAATCCAATGCATCTGTTGTCAGTGTTTGCCTGGCTGTGCGTTGAGTGAAAGGCTGTCCCTTGTTGAGGTGACATGCTTGAGCCCACCATCGAAATTCCTGTTGAAGGCAAGGAATCAGTGGTACTACTGTTTCCAGACTTGACAGTGTTGAGACCAGACACTCTTTAGGTACCATTGTAGTTTCCTCATATGCAGTCTGGCATATGGAATTAGTAGTATGCAAGATGCCATGTAACCCATGGCCTGCAGAATTTTTCTTGCAGGGAGTTGGGTCTTTGTTGCCATCAATTGAAAATATTGAGTCAGATGTCCTTGCTTGTCTGGTGTGAGATAAGCCATCTGGGCCGTTGTATTCAAGCTGGCACCCAGGAATATTATCTCTTGTGAGGGCACTAGTTTTGACTTCTTTTCGTTTACTGTGTACCCTAGGCAACTTAATAACTTTTTTACAAATGCCAGATGTTTTAGAAGAATGTCCTTGCTCTCTGCTTGAATCAGGCAGTCGTCCAGGTACGGATAAATTTGAATTCCTTTCTGTCTGCAAAATGCAATTACTGGTGCCAGGCATTTTGTGAAGACCCTGGGCGCAGTAGATAAGCCAAAGGGCAGTGCAGAGAATTGGTAGTGCATTGAACCAGCTATGAATCTGAGGTATCTTCTGCAGTTTTGTCTGATAGGGACATGCAGGTATGCCTCCTTGAGGTCCAAAGTTACGAGCCAAGCCTTCTTGCCCAGCATGGGAAGAAGCTGCTGTAGTGTCAACATTTTGAATTTTGGAACATCAGGGTAAGTGTTTAGAGAAGAAAGATCCAGAAAGGGCCTCCAGGCTTTGTCCTTTCTGGGAACCAGAAAGAGTCTTGAGTAAAATCCTTGTCCTTGCTCCTGTGTTGGTACCTTTTGATTAGCTCTCATGTCCATGAGTGCTGTAATTTATCTTTGAGCCTCTGCCCATTGATTTGGTGGCAGATTTGGCATTCCTTTTATCCTTGGCAGAGTGTGAAAGTGGAACCTGTAACCTTGAGATACAATGTTGAGAACCCATTTGTCTTTGGTGATCATATGCCAATTGTGACAGAAAAGTGCCAGTTTTCCTCCCAAGGGGGCTGCCAAGAGAGAACTGTTTGGCAACTGTAATGGGAAGTCATTGGGGCTGTTTTTTGTAAGGTTGAGGCCTGTCTTCCCCTTTTCTGGGTTGATGCACCCCATTGTCGAGGCCTGTAAGGACCTTGTGGTTGACCTCTACCTCTTGGACGTCTGTTATCTGCCCCTTTGAGGTCTGTCGGTAACTGGAAAGGACCAGTTCTTTGTTGGCCAATTTCTGCTAAATCAAGGAGGCTGAACCTGTAAGAAATCCTTCACCGTCTGCATAGATTTTGCCTTATCCTCCATTTTCTTTAATACCTCTTCTGCCTTAACTCCAAATAAAACATCCTGCTGCAAAGGTGCATCCAATAATTTTGCTTTAACATGATCTGGTAAAGTCTGTTCATTTAACCAAGCATGTCTTCTAATGACAGATCCTGTAACTGCTGCTCTACAGGAGGCCTCTAATGAATCAAAACCACATTGCAAAGTATGTTTTCCCATTTGTTCAGCTGCATGCAATAAATCCTGCATTTCTTTACAATTAGGTGGATCTGAGTTTGGAAGCATTTTTTGTTTTAACTGAGACATCAAATATTGCTGATATTTTAGCATGTGAAACTTGCAATTTACGGTCCTCATAGCTAAAGTTGCAGATGTATATACTTTCTTCCCCCATCTGTCTAATGCTCTGGAATCTCTGTCAGAGGGGACTGGATTCTTTGCTGAGGAGGCCTTTACCCCTTTGGGGCCTTGAGGAATAGTTTTAGGATCAGCAGCAGGGCTTTTATAAAGAAATTTGTGAGAGTCAGGGACTCTGTAGTATCTGTCAGGCTTAACTGGAGCAGGAGGTAAAGAATCAGGATTTAAACTGTATTCAGTATACACATCATCCACAATATCTAACACTGGCGGAATAGCAAGGGGTCTGTGTTGAGGTAATAAAAGGAAATCTCTCAGCCTTTTCTTGGATTCTGAATAATCCTGGCCCTCCCAATGGAAAGGCTCCCTCATGGTATGTAAGGTTTCCACAAAGGAGTAGCCCTCTGGCGGAGAGGCTGAAGGAATTGATTCCTCAGCATCAGAATCCTCATAAGGGGGTAAAGAGTATCCTAGGTCTGAGGATGAATCTGAAGAGATGGATACCTGGTCGGATGAGTCATAGTCTGCATCCTGTCTAGGCCTTTTATCAGGAGGGGGATGGGACCCCCTGATCAGGGTAATTAAGTCTTCGGCCATTTTGAGCATTTGTTTCTTAGGCATGGATGCCTGTCCTGGTGAATGTTGAATTTGTTTCTTTGTTTTTAAAGGGGTTTTAGACTTAGCAGAAGATTTAATGGTTAACTGAGTAGGTCTGAAAACACCCTCTGAAGCTACGGGTTGTTCAGCTACTCCGGATCCCTCTGAAGGGTTAGTCTTGGTAGGCTGTAAATCTGATGCGTCCGAAGGCCCAGCCATCTCCACGTGGGAGTCAGAGGCGGCCTGAGGTTCTAAAGAAGCGGTCGTTAGGGGCTGCAAAGGCGCCTCACTGAAAACCGGAGAACCGGCGACTGGCCTAGAAGAGGCTTCGTCGTCAGTTTTGGGCCTCGGATGCCTGTCCTTGTCTTTGCGCTTTTTGTGCATTCTGGTCGTCGGTAGTTCCGACGGCATGGTATAACTGAATTGTCTGCCAAAATAACGTTGGGCAAAATCAAACCAACGTTTAATAGTGCGCTTGTTAAACCTAGCACAAAACCGACAACCTGTGACGTCGTGGTCTGGGCCTAGGTATGGGATACAATAAGAATGGAAATCCTTATGAGGTATTTGCTTCCCACAAGAAATACAGTTATTAACTTTTACTGACATCGGTCTGAGGCAAGAAAAAGTTTCCCCAGCGGGGTACTTAGCTTTGAAGAAGACTTCGGTTCTGGATTCGGAAATGAAAATCTCAGGAGTCGGCCGACCGGCACTTGCGAACTGCTTTTGCTTCGGGCACCGCGCGGCAAGAAAGACTGAAGAAAATGGTGTCGGCTGCATCTTATATACCCTTGTCGCATTGACGTCAGGGAAGAAGTGACGGCAACCGATGCCGGACCAAGACTTTGGAACTCAGGCCGACTGAGGGACCGCCTGACGGCAGGATAACCCAAGTGTAATGACTGCAGCAGTGTAACACGATGAACATCTACGATACCTCATAAAATCATCTAAGGCAAACTTCGAAAGAAAAATTGCACAAGACACTAAGGATAATCACAAGGCCTTCTTTAGTTATGTCAGGAACCTGGGAGGCAACTCCCAGATATGCTCTGAGTTAGTGCAAAAGGACAAAAAATACACTGAACCCACAGACATTGCCAACATCTTGGCAGAAAGGTTCAGTGCAAACCTCCCCCCTTCCCCTCCAAAAGAGAAAATGTCTATCCCAACAGAATGTAGCCTCCCTGTGATCACACATGCACAGGTGAAAGCTGCCCTCTCCAAAGCAAAACACACAGCATCAATGGGACCAGACGGTATCCCGGGCTGTGTCTTACATGAGCTCCAAGAACTAAACCCTCACTTAAAGACACCGTTTAATCTCAGCCTTACTACAGGATATGTACCAAAGGAATGGCGTACAGCAACAGTGGTCCCGCTTCACAAAGGTGGTGCCACAATGAACCCCAGAAACTATCGCTCTATAAGCCTGACCAGCCTGGTCTGCAAGGCTATGGAGTGCATTATCATGGAAATCTTAAACAAGGACATTGGAAACCTCCAGACACTGGATCCTACCCAATTCGGCTTTGTAAATTGCTGATCTAGCCTCTTGAACCTGGTCGACTTCTTTGAAACTGTTACCAAAGCCATAGATGAAGGGAAGGTTGTCCACACAGCCTACCTGGACCTTGCAAAAGCCTTTGACACAATACCCCACTTGGGCATCATAAATAAGCTCACCAGCTTAAATATCAACCCCTATGTCACAAGATGGGTTGCAAACTGGCTAAGGGATAGAACCCACATGGTCAGAATTGCAGGTGCCATGTCAGACTCTAAACCAGTAACAAGTTGCATCCCACAAGGCTCAGTCCTGGGACCTCTCTTGTTTGGTATATATTTCTCCGAGGTACAGGCTAACATGGGTGGACTATGGCTGACAAAGTTCGCAGACAACTGCAAACTGGGTGCCATAATCGACTCTCCGGCTGACACGAGCATCCTCCAAAAGGGTCTCACAGAGATGGATAACTGATGCCAGAGCCACGGCCTAAAGCTAAATGCCAAAAAGTGCATTGTCATCCCCTTTGGGAAAAACAAAGTGCCCACAAACTACCACATAGGTGGTAATCCACTAAGTACGGAAGAAATAATTAGGGACCTGGGGACCCAAGTAGATAGCAATCTCTCCTTTGACAATCACGTTGCCAAAGTCGTTAGAAAGACCTTCTATATAGCCCACCTTATCATGAAAGGGTTCGCATCTAGATCAAGAGAGGTCATTGTGCCCCTCTACTCATCACTTTTCAGACCCATAATTGAATACAAGTACCTTACCCGACACCTGCAGCAACTGGAAAGACTGCAAAAGTACCTCACCAAGAGGATCAAGGGACTCAAACCGATGCCCTATGGCACTTCAGCTAAAGAAACTCCAGCTCTACTCAGTTGCATACCGCCTACTCAGAGGCAATCTGTGTCTGACGTATAAAGCCATGTCCAACCCAGAATTAATGGACATGCTCCACCTCAAGAAACCAAGTCCCTTAGAGCTACATGCTCCAGGAACCCCAGCACAGAAATAAACAGGACATGCTGGCGGGCAGAGTCATATCCCAGAGGCTCCCCTCACTCTGGAACAAAATCCCAATCCATATTAGGCAGAGCCCCTCACTGACCCTATTCAAGAGAAATCTTGACGAGTGGATGGGAGACGGTAAGTTTACCCCTGGGATCTCTTATGTGTCCTTGCTAGACAGAGGTACAGTAAACTAACCTTAATATGGCTACCTACTGTGACCTACTATACAGAGACACAGTCAACTAATGTAAAAGGTTGGCGAAAGCCAAACACACTCTGGCTAGGCTTATAAGTGCCCTAGGGCAGATAGCCTAGTATCAACCTATGAACCCACAAAGAAGGAGAGTATATAAGAGGGATGATAACAGTTTAACAAAGACCGTACAGGTAAAGTGTAAGAAATCTCAGAAATGTTACAAATATACTAGAGCTTAGTTATAGCTACACTCTTTAATATTATGCCCCGTGTAAATTAGCATGAAAAAATGTAAAAGGGCAAAGTAATCTCTTTACCAATGAATTCAGACTTAACAACCAACCAAAATGTTCACATTTATCTGTGACCTGGATAAAAGCAAATACTACAGACTACTTGATCAGCTGTACAATTCCAAAATTTTATTTCAGTCAAAAAATTTCAAGAACAAATTAAATTAATGTTAAACTTAGCAGCTTAAGTTATCTGTAAAATAAATATCTCTGTTTACAATAACTGTACATCACCTCAGTCAGCAAACATTAAAGATTCACTTTGTGTGCAAAGGGTGTCCAGGCAGTAGCTAAAACAGTAGTAGATCAAAATACTCCAAAAGGTATAGGGCTAAAGATGCCAATCAATAAATACATAGGCTTCAAGCCATCTACTGAATGTGTCACCCTAAAATGATCCTTTAAATATCACATTCTATTTGCAGAAAATACATTTCAAGTTGTATCTGTTTTTCTCAATGCAAAACATATATGTAAAGGATATTTAACTGTTTTCTCTAAATTTCCCAAGACACTGCAGAAAAAGAAGCTTGTTTGTACCCCAAAATAATAATTAAGTATGCGGTTAGCAGAAGACGCTCACTATAAAAACACTCAGTATGTCATGGAATGCTTCATCAGAAAAGGCTTTAGAGTAGTATGCAAAAAAAAAAACGGAAGCATTGTAGATAAATTTAATAAACTGAAGTATTGTAGATAAATGTAATGGTAAGTAAAGAAGTACGGAGGCAAATAAATGTATAATTAAAAAGGAAAATAAATTAGCATGGAAATAAAGCAGATCTAAAGAAGCTTCTGAGATGGTTACCATTTTGCCACAATTCAAAGTATGTATGACATGCACAAGCTTAACACATTAGCATAAATTTATACTGGCCCCAAATATGAAACAAAGTTACTATTCAAAAACGGATAAAGTATATGTGCATTCCTATATGTGGTCCACTATGTTACTAGTGCAGCAATGATGCATCTTATAATTCTTGCAATAAACATCCTGTAGGTAATCTACAAAAAAAATGCCATAAGATAACATAATATGAAACAAACATCTGGAAGCTGTACTGAAATAGTATCAATTTAAAACAGTCACACAACTGCATTTCAGTACAAGTGCATGCCAATTACAATATTAACTGCAGAAATCTAATATGTCACAGCAAAGAAATGTGGCATAACTTGATGGGAAAGGCTGCTTTACCCAAAGCATTCAAACTTCATGGATATTACCTGTGATCCAAATTTTGATATGACAAACAGGGACTGAAATAAATAACACATATAAATCTTTCCCCTGGCCTGGCCGGCCTCTTAACACATTTGTCAACACAGATGTAGAAAGCAACTGTGGAGTACAATCACACATTTCTCTTACAATGATTTTACAGAACAGTCTTTCACTATCTAGGCTTGATTCCCATGTATCACCAAATTTTACAATAAAATTAGGTCTCAAAATGCAAAGTAACCCAGTGTTAAAATAACACAGCAAACACAAGAGTACATAATATAGCAGTCTGTGGAACTGCCAATTAACATGAGGCCAATGGTCATTGTGGAATTAACCACAATGCAAAAAGATGGTTCCACCAGTGTACCAAAAAATCAAAATATCATTTGCTCTGGCTTGTTATCCTAATGTCATGCAACTGTACATGCCACAAAATGAACTTTTAAGTAAGGTGATGCATCTGCAAATCCTGTAAAAATAACTAATTGGCTATCAACTTTTTTATCTGATAGAAAAAATGCCACATACCATATAATACCAGAGCTTGCTGCACTCTCAAAACCACACAGCAGAGAGAATGCTTCCAAGAAATGCATCTTATGAAGGTAACAGCTGCACAGGCAAGTTATCGAGATGTGATCACAGAATCTACATGCACTGAGAGCTAGAGGCCACACACCATCATCACCCTCATGTACTAGGAAACTACTACATCAAGCAATATAATATAGAAAACTATGCATCTGTCAAAATCACTTCTGTTTTTAAGACAAAATCATCTTCATTAGAAATGTAATCCTCTACCAACAAAGTTTGTCAGATAAAAATTCAATAGACCTCAGTCTGCCAAAAAGGACTGCAACCAAATAATTCCTGGGTTCTGCAGTACCAGCTATCAGTTAAGTATTCTATGTATGCAATACCTCTAAGGAGGTCCTGCACACAATAACATGAATGCAACAGCTGTTATTAATAGATGTTACTACTTCAGCTAAACAGCAACCATCTCAACTGTTTCTAGCTTCTCTAGGGCTAAACTGCAATATTTCATAATGAACTACCAAACAAAATGGTGCTTGTGTTCTTCAGCAAATAATACATGTTAACTAGAAAATAACACCCACATTCCTATGAATGAATCTGCTTTAAAAGGATATACAGAGTTATCATGACCAGAATAGTCCAATTAGTAAGGTCACTGTCATTGCACCTCTTTACATGAGCGCACACTCACCAATGTCTCATGCCACAAGCATGCAGCTCAAAATAAATAATAATAACAACCACATCTTCACATCAGCAATATTCATTTTGTATAAAGTGCAAGGTAAGTGAGGATACATTCCATCAACAGCATCCTGTCTGCCAGTGCTGGGAATATACAAGAGTCTGAGGGTGACAGCATTCCAAGGTTCCAAGCATTCCTTCATATTACTGGGTCTTCTTATCATCTGGTGGAGAGTAAGGAGGGGGAGGAGGAAGAGTCTAGAAAGAACAAAAAATGTATTAATTCCTCCAAAGTCTATGACAAGAACACAGACGTTTTTTCAAGTCCCTGTAGTTATTCTCTTAGTGTTTTACGCAAACTGGAGAGAAAACAAAAATACAGTAAATATATATATATATATATATATATATATATATATATATCTTAAATTAAACACTGCCTTATAATAATAAACTATCTCGGTCTGGATTCAATTACAGTCTTTTTAGAGTAGAACTTAGTTTTGTCCTCAAGATGTCTATAAACATGACACATAGGACTACATTAGGTATAAAGTTTATGGAGCACAACTTAACAGCAACAGACAACAATCTGATAATGGCACCGACAGAAGTAACATGGATAATAATAGAACTTTAGGTTCATTATGGGAATTTACAACACACACTGATATGTTTTTTAAAAAAATGTTGCTATATGGCTAAACAGGGTGGAGCAAGGTTCTTAGATAACCCTTACTTATGTCTTGAGCCCAAAATAAACACTGAAACATTGACACATTATCATAGTAAAGTGCTCGATTTGCCATCACCAAGGGCATAGTCAAGCATATGCCATGTATGCTATGGTGTATACTTTTAAAAATTATTTTTTGCAAAGAGAAGAGTTAGCATTTAGATTTTAAAAAGGCCTGGCATACCGACCAAGCTTTTAGTTTATTAAGTTATTGCTAATTTAATTTTATGCCTATTTTTAAGCATTTAAAATTATTAAAAAAAAACAATGTGCCTTCTATAAATGTACTAGAAGCTATACTTGATATGTGTGTGAGGGAGTAACATTCTGGAAGCTAGTATGCAAGCCAGTAGACAACTGTAAAAATTCTAGCTATAACCACTTTGGTCACAAAGAGAAGAAAAATATGTCTCCTTCCCGCTCATAAAGGGTACATTTTCCATTGCTAAGCTAATTATATTGAATGGTTGCAAAATTTCCTATAAGAGGGATTACAGATATAACTCTGAGTCCTAACGCTGGAGTAATGGAACAAAGGCAAAATGAAGCAACCAGGAAAAAATATATAAATTGGTATGAAATGTGTAAAGAAACAGCATAAAGTATCCTGGTTTCTGTTATTTTTCAGCAATACAGAACCACATTCGAAAACAATTGCTCTCAGTTCAAGTCTGCTTTGATTCTGAAAGACTTGCTCTCAGTGTAAGTGACTTACTTTGATGTAAGGCTTTTCTATAAACAAGTTTACACTGGGGGGCAAATTCCAAAAGATGTGCTTTCACTCACACTGACATCAAGTCTTTTAGAATAAGGCCCACTTTTTTCTCTTTAGCCCAGTGGAAAAGTACAGTTTTGTAAGTGGAAGTTACTGCAACAGTAGATAATCAAATTCCTCAGTTAGTAGAGTAGCTTAAGCTACTCGGGTTAGATCCTGACAAGGATGTGACTAACTGGCCAGCTTTTAAAAGCTTAAGGGCACTTTCCATGTGCTCTAACTGGCAGGAGCTCGAGCAGAGCTCTATATAAAAGGCAAATAGTGTGCCAATAAGCTTCAGAGCTTTCTTGCCTCACTCTGGCAAAAACAGATAAGCCACTAGAAAGGGGATGGTGGGAAGGGACGGGTAATACAGCAGTGATCAATTATAACATTTACTG